>NW_015546155.1:423288-428376 GCF_001515605.1 Sinocyclocheilus anshuiensis | reverse complement strand
TAGGAAGTAACGCAATATTGTAATGCATTACTTTTAAAAGTAACTTTCCCCAACACTGATTATGAAGTACTTCATAGACTGAAGTATCTTGCTTAGGGTATTTTAAGTAGCGGTCTCCTTGAGCCCTTGCCTAGACAGTGCTATCTCCCCTGGCTAGGGTTGTTAGCAGATAGCCCACTCTCTGTGGTCAGGGCAGTTTTGAGGGAAGATCTTACTTGATTGCTATCTGATGCTAGCTATGAATTGTTTGTCTTGGCCTACGAGCCTTTCATAAGACCCTTAGGATATAGCTATCTGAGGATAGCTGTATTATAACTCAGCAGCTACTCCATTTTCTTGGGCTTTAAGTAGCGATCTCTTTGACCTCCCTTCTAGAGGTTTTCCTATCTAGAGGAAGAGGTTTGCCTCTTCAGTGGTCTTGTGTATCCAGGTTAGTATTGCTCACATAGCATAACTATCTGAGGATAGCTGTGTTCTTAACTTTGGTTTGGATGTTCCCATTATCTGAATTGGATTCCCCATTTTTGCCAGGCTATGTGAGTGGCCCAAGTCGTCAAAGTATTGGCCCCTTTCCGAGGAAAGGTTAGGTGTATGTCTGACACTACCTTGGTGCTCTCTCACCAGGTGACAGGCACGCGCCTCGGCTTGGCATAGTTGGCATTTCGTTCCCCAAAGTGTCTGCTAGGGGACACAGCATGAGTTCCATAGAAGGGGAACGTCTTGGGTTATGCATGTAACCATGGTTCCCCGAGAATGAATGAGATGCTGCGTCCCCTCACCATGCCTTCAGCCTGCCTGTTTACGTCTCCTTCAGACAACTAAGTTGGTGACGTATTCAGCAGTTGTCCTTTTATACATCCGGGCACCCACCTATGATGTCACAGGCCACGTGGACCAATAGGATTTGTGTTTTTTTCACACACGTGCTTCAGACACTGGTCATGCTGGCAGCATTCCCCAAGGTGTCCGCTAGAGGACGCAGCGTCTCGTTCCCTCTCGGGGAAACATTTCTGCATGTGTTTACACTATTTTTTTATTATAAATGATATAGATTATGTAAATATTATATAAATTATTATTAATTTTATAAACCATAACAAGGACCATGGTTTTACTGTGACTATGGTCTTATTAATAGATTAACTTTTTAATTGTTCTAATGAATTTTAATTGAAGTAAAATGTTAATTCAGTTAGAGCTTGATGAAATATAAATTGGCCTGTCAGTGTCTTACATAAATTAGGTGTTAACGCTTTACCAATGTTACTGTCATTCCAAACCTGTATGACTTTCTTTATGTGGAACATAAAAAATAATTTGAGAAATGTTTGCTTTTCTTTTCTTTTTTTTGTTACAATAGTACAAAGTCAATGGCAACCAAAATGGTTTGGTTACCAACATTCTTCAAAATTTCTTTCACAGAAAAGAGAAAGCCATACAGGTTTGGAACGACATTAGGGTGTGTAAATGGTGACAATTTAATGGCAGGAAATGTACTTTATGGCATCCTAGCTCAAAATCAGTGCATTACTGTCAAGTACATTTCTATGTAACAAAAATGCAATATTAAGTCTGTTAACTGTATTTGCGGTACATTCAATAATAATCACTATTTGTTTTTGTCCTTTTTTTAAATTTATTTATTTACTCCATTTTAAGGCCTTAACCCCAGCAAAAACATTCACGGGTGAACTTGTGGGCCAGATGGGCTGGATTTGTCATTCGCTGATAGAAACTGGATCTTTCTTGAAGGTAAAATGATCCTGGGTTCTTGGTTCGGCTCTGGTTTTTTGGACTGAACCAATAACCCGTGTTTGTATCCTAAAGCTTCAAGCATGAGGGCACCACCACACTCCAGATACTGAAACACCAGACTATGATTGTGCTGCAGGAGCAAGACTCTGTATTTCTGCTCCAGGGAGGTTGTGCGTATAGGTGGAATCCACACCCCATAAGCAAATACCCAAAATACCACTCAGCCCCATCCATGAGGCCTCAGCAGAAAACAGAGAGACTTTTATGTTAATTCCAGGACATGCTCACCAGAAACGTAAGGACTTTCTCAGCTTCATGTAGTTATTTCTCTTTAAAAAGTAGGTAGACAATTAAATTAGAGGTTTTATCTGATGTTACAGTTGCTGCAAATTTGATGATTGACACACTATTTACCAGAAAACACAGAACATTCTTCTGCTGTTAATGTATGAATTCTGTTTTTTTTTTTTATTCTAAACATCACATTTTTTTTTTTTATTAAAAACTTTCTCTTTAATGTCTGATTTTTTTGTAAACAAAATCTAAACAGAATCCATAAACTGACATTCTCAGAATGTTCTTGGAATCAAAAGTTGTTTCAAAGCGTCTTTTAAACTTTTGCCATTTTGTTTCCCTGGTAGTACCTTTATATGAGCAGCATAAGGTTAAATAGACTCCACTGTAGAGGAGTACAAATTGGAAAACTTAGTCACCCAGTGAATAAATACTTCCTATCCCTCTAAATTTGATTTGTCAGCCTTGGCAGATGAAACAGACACTCTACCCCCAGCATAATTTTCTCTCTGATGCTACCTAATGTCAATGACATGCCTGTTTTCAACTGTCTGCTCAAGTGATCATGATTTTAACAGTAAAAGATGCTTAAAATGCTATGCTATAGTAAAAGAACAGTAAAAATGCTATGCTAAAACATGTTAATTTGTTAAAGGTAATTTCCCTTACTGTATACAGTTAAACATTTTAATAGATCTAATGGGGCATTTGCATTTCATGTTATTATACTGTTAAATGTAAAGTTTTGGAAAAGAAAAAGAAAAAGGCATCTTATAATTTACGGTGAAAAACCTGTTTGACAGTTCACATTTGATGGGTTTTCATAAAAATATATGCTACTTCTTAGTTTTTTTTTGTCATCAGTTATGTACATTAGGGCTTTATGTTACATTTTATGCTGTTATATAATATCTATCTATCTATCTATCTATCTACACTGAACAAAATTATAAACTCAACACTTTTGTTTTTGCCCCCATTTTTCATGAGCTGAACTCAAAGATCTAAGACTTTTTCTATGTACACAAAAGGCCTATTTGTGTATGGCGTCGTGTGGGTGAGTGGTTTGCTGATGTCAACGTTGTGGATCGAGTGGAATTTTTTTTTTTTTAAATAGGTTTTCATACCCCTTTACTAGTAACAGAACACTTTATTAATCACATAAAGATAAAGGTAAAAAAAAAATTTTTTTTTTACTAATTTTCTTTTATTCAGTTTCATTCATTCACAAGGGTAAAGTTAGCTAAGATCCACCGACACTAGTTTATTTAAAAGTAAATGAACGTTACAACACAGCAGTCTTTAGACAAGAGTTGAGCACACAAAATACAGTGTTAGTATTAACTGCTACACTCTTCGCAAAAATAAAAAAAAACATATAGTAATAAAGAAAGAATGCTGATATACCGTACCATATGACATTATTGCACAAATACTTTCACTTGCGTTTATACTGACATTGGTATCACTGTGTAACAGTTCAATCTGCTCAGCTGCAAAATTGAGAGTGAAGGTCAAACATGCTTCACACATGGAGTTTAACATGTTCTTTAACATTTATTTTCTTTCACTTTAGCATCGCTGCAAAACATTTTATAGTCAAGCCTGACACATTAGAAATACTGGCAAACAAATCATGAAATGCCCACAAAGACAACAACAACCTAACTCATATAGCATTGTGATGAACATGAAAACATGTATACAATTAAAAGAAAGTATTTAAATAAAAACTGGCATTAAATGTATTTTTGTCTGTCAATACATCCCTTTACGGAGAAAAAAAACAGTCTAGTTTCATTGCTGACAACCACATAGCCCATCTTCAGAAGAAATCAAATCAAAGAAATAGAGGGGAGTCAAATACTTTTTGAAACTCGTGTTGTGTTTCGCTTTAAAGGGACAGTTCACACAAAATCATTTACTCATCCTAATGTTGTTCCAAACCTGTATGACTTACTTTCTTCTACAAAAGAATAGAAAAATTTGGGTGATGGGAGATGAATATATTTGATAAAAAACATAGTAAATTTGGGGTAATACTGTGTACAATTAGAAAAAAAAAGATCTTTGAGTATATTTTAAAATGTAATTTATTTCTGTGATGGTAAAGCTGAATTTTCAGCATAATTACGCCAGTCTTCAGTGTCATGTAATCCTTCAGAAATCATTTTAATATGCTGATGATAGAAAGTTGAAAAGAAGAGAACTTATAAATAGAATTAAATTATAAATTGAAATATAATTTTTTTTGTAACATTATAAACAGCTTTACTGTCACTTTTGATCAATGTAATGCATCCTTGTGGAATAAAAGTATTTAAATGTATTTATTTTTTTGTCCATGTGATGAAAGTTAGTGGGGTCCAAAACAACATTGATTGAACTCCATTGACTTTCACTGTATGGACGAAAAACAATTCACAGGTTTGGAAATTTTCATTTTTTGGTGAACTATGCTTTTTACACAATTGCACATTGTTCAACAAAATTTGATTAGGACAGCCTGGACACCCACTGGCTGGGTGTGTATATATATATATATATATATATATACTGTATATATTCTGATATTTATCTATATATTTATTCTGACAGCTGAAGCTGCAAAGCAAAACTCTCCCCACTAATCTAAAGTGCTTAGCTGCTACCCCTGCTGGTGTGAGAGCTGTTTTTTTTCAGCAGGAACAGTCTCACATACTCATACCACTTTTCCACTGGGGCTGGTGCCAGAGCCAGAGCCCAATTGGGAACCGGGCTTCGCTTTTCTGCTCAAAAAAATCCGAACCCACCAGCGAAACCTTGCTGGTCTCAAACTATGGAACCTATGCCGTCAGTAGTCTGAGCTTCCACTACAGACATACAAAATATACTCAAAGATCTTTTTTTTTCTAATTTGAAAGGCGATTTTTAAAGGCTGTCATGGTTTCAGGTAAATTAAAGGGGTCATATGATGTTGCTAAAAAGAACATTATTTTGTGCATTTGGTGTAATGAAATGTGTTTATGCGGTTTAAGGTTAAAAAAACACATTATTTTC
>NW_015546155.1:422864-423067 GCF_001515605.1 Sinocyclocheilus anshuiensis | reverse complement strand
TGCTCTGATTGGCCAGCTATCCAGTGCGTTGTGATTGGCCGAATACCTCAAGCGTATGACGGAAATGTTACACCCCTAACCATGCCCTGTCCGGCCGGAGCGACGACAGAAAAACAAAAATATTCAAACCCATTATAAACGAGGCATTTGTTGCATCCAGTGGGGACATAATTACGGATTATAATGACTTATACTGTCTTTTT
>NW_015546155.1:420721-422828 GCF_001515605.1 Sinocyclocheilus anshuiensis | reverse complement strand
TTCCCACATCGTGACGTAGACATGTGGGGGCGTGTTAGAACGAGCCGTTTTAGGTAGGCGTGGTTGACTCTTAACTTTTATAAAGAATATCTTGAGACTTTAGTCTTTGCAACTTTACAGATCTTCTTTATGCACCAAGAGCTTGTAACACTCCAAAGAGAAAGGAAAAATTGAAATCGCATCATTTGACCCCTTTAACAACATTAACACAACAATTAAATATGTCAGTTCAGCAGTGGTCGGCAGAGCAGATAAACACTCTCCTTCTGCATGAGATAACAAGCGATTCCGGTCACAGGTTGGTGACGTAAAAGAATTTGCTCCCTGCCAGTGGAAACGTGAGCCGGTTCTGAATGAGTGCCGCTCTTGGCCAAGCACTGGCTCCAGCTCCGGCACCAGCCCCAGTGGAAAAGCGGTATCAGATGCACAAAGTTACTGGCCCCAGCTTTCCCGGTCATCGCTCTCATCCGTATTGGACTCATATCCGGACGCAATACCGGACTCTCTGAATCCAGGTGTGTCCAGTGAGCCGAGGAACTGGTTCCCTGGAGGAGAGCAGCCACCCGACTGGTCTTCATCCTGACCCTGACCTGAGTCACTGTCCTGCTCCGGCTTCTTCTCCTGCACTGAAGATTCTGAGAAGAAACGAAAGCCGTCAAGCCGAACCAGGCTGTTTGAGAGAGGGAAGCCCTCTCGAGCACTTGAGGGAGGATTCGGGTTGGGCTCACGTGATACAGCTGGCATGTTGGCACGCAGGGCGATTTCCAGAAGGCTGTCTTGAGATCCCACTGCAGGGAGGAAATGACATCATGGCATAGTCAGTGATAGAATAACTCAGAGGTGCCATTACTGAGGTGACTTTATCAAGCTAAACATATAATCACCAGAGTAAAGGCCTGTTCACACCTAGAATGATAACAATAAAGTATCTATAATGATTACTATATTTCCATCAACATCAATGTACAATAACGATACGTGTGCTCTTTGGTGTCGGGTGGATTCAGATTGGCTGTCAATGTTTTTATTGAAAAAAAATTTCTGAAAGTGATTCCAATGATATCATGGGATCGAATGTTTTTGAAAGAAGTCTCTTATGCTCACCAAGGGTGCATTTATTTGATCAAAAAATAAATTGATTACAGTAAAAACAGCAATTTGAAATATTATTACCATTTTAACTGTTTTCTATCGGAATATATTTTCAAACGTAATTTATTTCTGTGATGCCGAGCTGAATTTTCAGCATCGTTACTCCACTCTTCAGTGTCACATGGTCCTTCAAAAATCAACCTAATATGCTGATTTGATAATAATAATCAATTTCTAATTATTATCAATGTTGAAAATGGATGTGCTGCTCAATATATTTGTGGAAAAGGTTACAATTTTTATAATTCTTTGATGAATAGAAAGTTCAAAAGAACAGAATTTATTTGAAACACTTTTTTTTTAACAAAGCAAGTGTCTTTACTGTCACTTTTAATCAATAAAACTATTCATACTTACGGACTCCAAACTTTTGAACGGTAGTGTATACAGTGGTGGACGAAGTACACAAATCAAGTACTTGAGTAAAAGTACAGATCCGTATTACAAAATATTACTCCAGTAAAAGTAAAAGTACTCAGTTTTCAATTTTACTCGAGTGAAAGTACAAAAGTACTCGATTTTTTATGTACTTAAGTAAAAAAGTACTGATAGATTTATTTTGCAATTTTATATAGTCTACTTAATTTAATTTTATATTAGCACATAATTTTTTATAATCCTACTGCTCAAAATACCTGGGATTTTCCCAAAATAACCAATAAGGAAATAATGAATATAATAATAATATTCCCTCAGATGTAATCTATCTAGGTGGTTGAATAAACATATTTGGACTTTATTTAAAAAAAAAAAAAATTAAATTTAGCACCAGCAAGCTTGTTAGCTAGACAGTTAGCATCGGCTAACATTATTGACTTATTTTCAGCATGGTTATGAATAAACATTTATATTTGTCTACTCGGCTAGTTAATCCAGAGACATAGTAACTTAGGCTATGTGTGCTGACAAACAATATAAAAACAGACGTCACATAGGGCTAAATGCATAGCATTTT
>NW_015546155.1:403235-420506 GCF_001515605.1 Sinocyclocheilus anshuiensis | reverse complement strand
TAAAAGTAAAACCTAACTACAAAAAATATTTATAATTGGATTTGTAAATACATTTGCAATACTAAAACTCTATATACATAAATAAAAAAACAACTTTTTACCTTTTAGATACTGTTGGTACATTTATATTGCATGTTTCAGTGTATATCCAAACATAGACAATGTGTAATGTGTGTAAATATGTGTAAATATTACAAATCAATACCTACAAATACTAATGAGTTCAAGCTGGTCCTGGGACTAATTTTATGGTGCTTGTAAAGACGGTTCTCTTTCATTATTTGGAAAAGAGCAGCATGAACATTCTTCAAAATGTCTTCTTTTGTGATCAGTGGCAAAAGGAAAGACACGAAAGTCTTGGAACAACATAAGGATGAGTAAATGACAGGATTTAAATTTTAGGGTTAACATTTTTTTAAACAAGCAAAATGACTCTTTTGCCTTGCACATGTGGAGGTCACAAAGATGAAAATCTCTTGATTGCACACATCTTGAGACTTGAGACTTACAGGGGGAGTTTTTGTGTGGTTGAGTGCGGAGCTCCAGCTCTTGGACGTGTTTGACCAGCAGTGTGAGATGCTGCAGGAGTTCAGTGTTCTGCTGCAGGAGCTGCTGGACTCTAGCCTGAGCTTCGGTCCTGGCGCTGGTCTCCACCGACACCTGCTGCTGAAGCAGAACCACCTACACAACAACAACAACTAAGAAAATATGAGTGGTGTTTGCATGCAAAAAACCTGCTGCCATGATGCTAGGTTATTCTGGGGACTGCTAAGGCATTGATATAGGGTTGCTGAGGTGTTTAGAGTGGTTACTTGTTAGCTCATGTTAAAAAAGCCCGCCATCAAGTATCTATGATATTGTGCTCCCCCTTGGGTTTTATTTGCCCATTTTATCATCCACGAGTACATCAAGCAGGACAGTCAGAGGTATCATTCATGTTGGTTATCAGACAATATTAGAGATTTTTAAATGTATCCATATCTAATATATATTAGGGCTGTCAATCGATTAAAATTGTTTTATCTAAGTAATTGCATGATGTGGCGATTAATTCATCTAAGTAATCGCAAATCACATTTGGCTGTGAAAATACCCCCAAAAGATAATTTAAAGTATCAAGTAGATATTACAAAAAGTAGCTTTAGAAAGAATGTTTTTATTTGATTTAAAATAAAATTAATTACACATAAACATTTACAACGGCCTAACATAAATTATGTTAGAAATTAAGTCATACAGGACTGAAACAACAAGAAGGCGAGTAAATTATGACAGAATTTTCATTTTTGGGCAAACTAATGTTTATTCTTTTTTTGTTTTTTTGATGAAATGACAATCTAAATAAGAAACTAAAACTGCCAGTAGGTGGCGGTAAATGTCTCAAAAACAACACTCATTTGATATTGTTCTCGCTGTGATATCTCTTACCATGTGATATAAATGAGACATAAAATCATACAGGGACATTTTTTGCCCCAAATGTCTTGAATTTTAAAGGCACATAACAGCATTTATGGACTACATCATGCTAGTTGTTGCCCTGCCTGCATTATGTTTGTCAACAGTCATCTGTATGAAATGTAAGATGACGTACAGGTCTATTAAAATATATTAATTAAATGATATAAATATAAGTAATTTATATATAAATAATTATATAAATTATATAATTATGTATTCATTTAAATTATATAAATATATGTTGTTCAATGAACTGGCCACCAGTCCAGGGTGTCCCCTATTATTAATTTAATAACACCTTTAGGTAGATGTACAGGTAGATCAACATCAGGGTTGCCCAATCGCTACTCAAAACTAGCCCAAAACTAGCCCAATCGCGTTTCGAGGGGGTCCCCAGTTAAAAATCGCGTTCCGGGGGGTAAAATACATGTTTTTTGGTGGGGTTCCCTTGCTAAAATTCGCATTCCAGGAGATAAATATCATGTTATTGGAGTCGCTTCAACCCGTGGACTTGAAAAACAACCCGCGGCAACAGTGTTAAAGTAGCCCGATTCCGCGGGAAAACCGCGGACTTGGCAACACTGATCAACATGAGCTTGCAAGTGAGGACTTTAATCAGACTAAATGATTGGAGAAGTCTGACATACATCACCAGATAGTTTTAATTGAAAATTATATGGTTAAAAAGTTTTAACAAAAATTGAAACATATGCATGGGACGAATCGTTAACAAAAAGATCTATAACATGCAAAATAGATAGGGTGAATTTTGGGTATCAAATTTAAAAGTGAATATGTATTATTTACACTATAATGTTGTTATATCTAGATTCACTTGTAGCTTTTAAAATGAATGACTTTGAATGAATGAATTTTTTTTGCATTTTAGTTTTAATTTATTTAGACAAAATAGAATTGAATACTGAATACATTTGAATACTGTCCTTTTAATGATAATAATGAAAATGATTTATTGGCTTATCGTATTGGCCAGAAAATAAATAAATAAATATGTGTATCCCTACTAATAGTAGTTTCATAACTGAGAAATTCACAAAACAAAAGCAGTGCCACAGGTATGTTATATGTCAATACAACCAGCATGACAAAGCGATCAGACGTGTGATGTGACCTGTGCGGAGGCGGCTTGACTCCTCTGTTCCTGCTGCTGTAACTGCCTCTGCAGGAGCTGCACCTGATGGCTCATGGATAGAGGACTGGAAAGAGGAGACGCTAGCCTGGACGACTCCTTCACCAGCACCGGCTCTTCACACACCTGCATGGAGAAAGTAGGAGACACACGCTGTTTATTACCTTAACCAACAAATCAACTTTAAGATGGTCTTAGCACTCACAATACATTTATAACAGTGACAATCCTTCCTGGAGTGACCTGCAGAGTCTTATTTAAAAACACCTGTGGTGAAAGTTTTTAACGTTGCTTACATGTCTGTCTGGTGTTTTTAATACACTTAAACTATGTGCAAATTCATCACTCAACACCATTGAATATTTTCTCCTTAAAACTGCATTGTACCACAGAATGTCATGCAGTTTGAAACAGTCTGTTTCCTGCTGTCACAAACATGTTTCCACATTTGCCTTGTTTGTCTTCATAAGCTGTGTCCGAAACAGCTCCCTATCACCTATATAGTGCACTATATTGGGTGTCGGCTGAATTCTGCGTGAACGAGATCATTCCCTACATTTGTTCACTACTTTTTACCCACAATCCTCTCAGATTTCGAGTTTACAACCAATGTACACTCACTGAAGCACTATTTCCCATAATCCAGTGCGGAGAGGACAGACGAGCTGGAAGAGATAGTGGGAGTGAGCAAGTTTGAATGAGAGATGCAGTTTACATCGTTATTATTTCTGCTTTAACGGTTATTTCACACATTATTAAAATAAAAAATATTATTTAGGCATTAACTCAGATTAATGTTTTACTAATTTACTGAGGTGGCATTGTTAACTTACAAGAGATGATAGATGTGATGATGATTTGTGATGATAATTTGGTGGATAATTTAAAAAAATATTCGTTAATTACCTATATGTGGCGTATTCATCCTTAAGTAAAATTAACAGTTGTCTGGGGGCACTCTACGACCACTGTCATCTTATCTGAGCACAAGACGCTGCTCGTGAGAGTTTCAAGATACTAAAAATAATAAATACATAAAATGTATGTGTTATATGTGTATGTGTAATATGTGTTTATTTTTGTTGCCAGTATTTTAATAGTATTTAATTATGAACATATTATGCATTACAAAACAAGTTAGGTTCGATGAAATTACAAAGCTGGCGCGGAGGTATGTATAATTACAATATGAAGTCATTGTGAATGTTATTGTTATTAATAGTACTTTCTAAAATAAGGTACATGTAATATAAATGTACATAATTGACGAAGATGTTTCTGCGACAGCTCCAGCTCTCTGACATGCAGTATATACGTTCGTGTCCAAATTTGTTCACTTTGGCTGCGTTCCAGTCCATTTTTTTATGCCCTTCACTCGCTAACTTCCCTCTGTCTCGTTTAGGGCTCCGCCCCTCACTTCCGGTTCTGTGGCTGCGGTTCTGAAACTGCTGGTGCTGCGGGTCTGCAGCTGGATACTATTGACTAGGTCCGAAAGCTTTGGCTGCGTTCCAGTCCATTTTTTTATGCCCTTCACTCGCTAACTTCCCTCTGTCTCGTTTAGGCTACTCGGATGTACGTCATTGATTACGTTGCATGAGTGGCGGAACCCTTGAAATGGGCTGAATTGGAACGTCCTAAGCCCTTGATCACTTAGAATCCACTATGTAGTTGGTTTATTGTTTACATTTTTCCCCTTACGAATTTGTTTGGTGCAGCATTCTATATGTACATAGGTATGCTTGGGCTGTTATAAATGTAAAAAAAATCATTTATATATTATAGAGTTGTTTGGGTTGGGGATAAATTAAACACGATCTGCGATGACGTAGTCGTGTTGCATTGTGGTCTATAGAGCGGCCTTAAGTGTGCATATGAAGCAGACTCGCTCCCTCGGTCAAAATCGAGGGGTCGAGGGTCTGCCCATATAAACTTCCCTCGTCCACTTCACGAAGTGGAATGCACTTCAAAACGGCAGCGGGGATTCCCCCGAGGGGAAGTGCTTAGGGAAGTTCGCGAGTGCAAGTCTAAAAGTGGAGTGGAACGCAGCCATTATTTGGTTCACTCCTTTCTGATATAGTGCACTCAACTGCCATACACTATATAGGGATTAGTGAATGAGTGAGCGATTTCAGACACAGCTATAGTCACCTTCGTTTGTTTCCATGGTAATTCATTTAGCCTCACCTGTTCCTCATTAGCCTCTTGTTACCTTGTGTATTTATACCCCTGTGTTTTTTCGGTCGTTGTCTATACATCCTGTTGTGTGGGTTTTTGTATTTATTCGTTGTTGTGTATTTCTGCTTTTCTAGATTTTCTTTGAGTGTACATTAAATAACTGCTGCATTTAGATACTTGCCTCGCTTTGTCCTTGGCCCATCGTGACACCCCCTGTGATGCAAATCAAGTTTTTAAAGAGGACATCGGATGCCCATTTTCCACAAGTTGGTATGATTCTTTAGGGTCTTCATGAAATGTCTGTAACATACTTAAAATTCCTCAATGGTCATGTAAAACGACACCCTTTTTACCTCGTCAAAAACAGTTCTGTTCACAGTGACCCGTTTCGGTGCATGTCTCTTTATATGATAATGAGCTACTGCTCACCCCACCCCTCTCTTCTTTTTTTTGTGTATTCGGTGGGGCGTTACCATCAAAAACAAAACTGATCCACTGTGTCCTCAGTGACTCTAATGCCGGGAGAAAATTAAGTCTCTTATGCCTGTTTCACACCGCAAGCTTGAGCTTCGCGTCAACTTCACATCGTCAGACTCCCAGGAGTATTCACACTGGAAGCGTTTGTACAGCGTCACAGCAGCGACTCCAAAGCTACATATTTCTTTACAAATATGCCTATGAATTTGTTTTTAGAAGTTGGTCAGTTATAAACTTGAAAGTTTGCGGGAGCAGTGCAGCAAAAATAGACTCTGTGCCGAAACCTTCGCTCCCGGTGTGAATGATTTGTTAACATACACGACAAAAAAATATGCGCTGCTCACACTTGCGGTGTGAAACCGGACTTATGTTCACTTTTACATCCAACTACAAAACACCTGCATTGCTTAGGAGACATTGTTGTTGCTACAGCTGCTTGAGCGCGGAGAAAATGGTGTCACATCGTCAGACTCCCAGGAGTATTCACACTGGAAGCGTTTGTACAGCGTCACAGCAGCGACTCCAAAGCTACATATTTCTTTACAAAGGATAGAGGCGATAGAGGCTATTTGAGTGAAAATAGCAGTATTTTTTGTGATATGCTATTTACACTAAGTGAAAATAGCAGTATTTTTTAGTGATGAGAAAATGGTGGACAGCATACAACTGGCTGAGGGCGGAAATATGCTAATACGGGACAGTCCGTCAGTGGTCGTGGGCGGGGCCTAAGCAGTATGACGTCATACTGCTCAGAAAAACAAAACGGCTTGATAACTGAGACTTTAGGTTTTTTGGGGATTAAAAAAAGGAGCTTATTGGGACAAAAGCCCTCCCTACACCTAACCCTACCCGATACTTTATTTTCAACTTTTTGATTATTTTCTTCATTTTTATTAAAAATAAATGCTTTTCTGGTGTGATTTGAAATTTGAAAAGGGAGAAAAAAAGTTCGCCAAAAGGCAGATTCGAACCCGGGTTGATTGCGTAAAAAGAAATATGATACATGCTTTACCATCTGCGCCACTGAATCTGACAATTAGTGACCGTCTTTTGTAATGTTGACTAGCCCAATCACACGTTGGTGGATGGAGTTAGCGTAATAGCCTTTGCCAACGATTTTTTTTTTATTCCCAACAGTTAAACTGTTGCCCACAGAAAAAAAACAGGGAGGAACGTGATAACTGAGACTTTAGGTTTTTTGGGGATTAAAAAAAGGAGTGAATGGATTTTTATCATTGTAGGATGGTTGTGTCCACACACTGCTAAGACACAATTATATGCAAACACCATGTCCCCCTTTTTTTATACATGTCTGTCTGGTGTTTTTAATATGCTTAAAGATAAACCATGTGCAAATTCATCAGTCAACACATTGCTGAACATTTTCTCCTTAAGTTACTCAGAATCCACTCATTGCTCAAAATGGCAAAGTTTTGTTCAGTGCGCAGTTCTGCGACTAGCCCAATCACACGTTGGTGGGTGGAGTTCGTGTAAATAGCCTCTGCCAACAAGGTGGGCTATTTGCACTTAGTGTAAATAGACACTCCGATTTTTTTTTATTCACAACAGTTAAACAGTTGCCCACAGAAAAAAATAACAGAGAGTGCTGCAGCACCCTCAGCACCCCCACTTCCCGCGCCTATGGCTCCACTGATTATAACAGAACTTTGTAAGTGACAACATGAGTGACAGCTTTTTAGTGACTATAAAGGCAGCATGATGTTAACTGAATGAAAGAGTAGTAGATACAAGGTGGTGTGATTGAGTAGAGGTGGGGATTCATTAACATACTCATGGATCAGCGTATACTTAATGAGGTAAAGTTGTAGAGTTACATGCAAGCCATTTTAAGAAATTATTTTCACAGGAAAAAAAAATAGATATGTATTTTTGATTCAAAGATACGTTTGAAGGGATAAGATTAGTGACTGCAGGGGGACTTTTAAGATCACACTAGTTTATGAATAACTCTTCAATGAGTCTGAACCTAAAATCATCTGCCTCAATATTACTAGGCTACAGACTCTAAAGTGAGTTTAATTTGACAGAGAGAACACAAAATCCACTCACAAACCGAATTTGTTTACAGTGAAAAATACAGTATCACATGAAACTCAGGAATAAAGGAAATTCACAAAATGCTAAACACTGGTCTCATACGTTTGCTCCTGTGATTGCCGTAAGTCTGAAAACATCAGCAGATTTACAGAACAGATCACAGAACACAAAACTTCAGCTGTATCAAAGCAAATCATTTTGTAAACCAAAGAAAGCTTTAACCTCTCTGAAAGCCTAATTCCTAAAAACTCCCCAGTGATCTAACATGTGTCAGCATGGACAGCTTTTATATCTTAGTCATTAGAGTCAAGCTAAAGTTCTAGAAGCATCTAAAATGTGTTTCCTTAAATATATAATTCATAAATAAGCCCCATCATAACTGGAAGAAGTTTGCATGTTATCAAACGAGACATTTTAAACTACTGTACATTTATCTAAGTTTGTTTTCAAAAAAATTTAATGAATTTGACTAAGTGTTATTACAAGATTTCAAAGAATTAAACACAACTTGAAGTAAACTTGGCTGGTAATCATTGATCTTTTAGCCCTACTTGTGATCATGGCCCAATTTCTGCCCTATAAACCATGTAGGATTAGCAAACTGTAGCATCTATAAATAACAGAAAGCAGGCAAAACTCGAGCTATATTTAAAAAGACAACACCTGCGATCTCTTCTGCCTTCCAATTTCTTCTAAAAAAGCAAGGCTTTCTATTGGTAAACATTTTATTGAGTCAATATAAAAATATCTAATTGATGAGGAAAAATTAAGTCAACTGCAAACACATTTCTTTCAGATTTTCTGCTAAACTTTATATTCAGGCAGAAGACTTTACCTTTTCATCTTTCTCCAGCCCAGCATTGCCTGATCTCTCAGTGGTGCCGCCAGCAACTGAAGTCTCATCTTTGCTTCTCTCCTCCTCACCTTTCACAAGCCATACTGCCAATTCAGATTAATCACATGATTTAGAATACAAAATAATCAAAGTCCAGTTTCACAGGTACAGATTGAGTCTGTTGCTAGTTCACAACAATACAAATTATTGATTTATGTTAACAACTTATTTTAGTCCAAGTCAAAGAAATACAGTACTTGAAAAGGAACCTTTTAAAACCAAGCATAGGAATAAATAATTGTATAAAATATATTTAGATAGATCTATATAGCTATTTTGACATCATCAAACATAACAAATTTTATTTACTGGTGTCATAAAGCATATCTCCGCTCTGTAAAAAATGAAATGACTGTGTCATTAGGGGCCAAGCACTGAAAGCGCATAGACACCTATTGTATCTGTTAGTTTTCTTCTTCTTCTTTCGCTCAGGAAGTGTATGGCAGCCCATAGAACCGCTTGCGGGAAAGTTATGAAATTTGGTACACAGATAGAGGACAGTCTCAATATTAACCTTGGCAAATTTGGAGTCTCCATCTCAAACTCTCTAGTGCCACCAATAGGCCACATTTCCAGTCATATTTCTGCTAATAACTTTTGAACCATAAGGTCTAGAAGCAAAATAATTTTTTTTTCTCCCTGATTTTTTTTCTGAGTCAAGATTTTACGCAATTTTGAATTTTTTTTTAACTCGTCCTAGACGGTTTGTCTGATTTTCACCAAAATTGGCTCAGATCATCTTCAGACAATGCTGGCAAAAAGTTATCAAAAGATTTCTGATAGACCAAACCGTTCTTGTAAAGCATGTTAACAAAATTTGACAAAATTTGCGCAAAAATGGACATGAGGATATATCTTGGATACAACACTTGGATTCTGACCAAACTTGGTACATGTTATACCAAGCATGACCTGAAGGCACATGAGTAGTTTCGGAACAGCTCCACCCACTGGTCAAAATGTATAAAAAATTGACCTTTTTGTTTATAATTTCTGAACAGTTTGACCAAAAGTCTTAAGTTTGGTCTCGTTAGATTCAGAGCGGCATACCAAATGAAATGATACCCAATTTTCCTATGCCAGCCATTTTGAACGTGGACCATTTTGAATTTTGTAGTAAAATACTGCATTTTACAAATGCTTAAGCGTATTTTTATGAATCTTATGAATCTTATAGAACCGTTTGCGGGAAAATTATGAAATTTGGCACAGAGATAGAGGGCAGTCTCATCATTAACCCCAGCAAATTTGGAGTCTCTAACTCAAACTCTGTAGCGCCACCAACAGGCCAAATTTGCACTAATGTTTCTGCGAATAACTTTTGAACCGTAAGGTCTAAAAGAAAAATAAATTTTCATCTGATTCCTTGGCTCATACGGAGTCGAATGCGTACCAAGATTTACATTTCTGTGGGTCAAGATTTTTCGCAATTTTGAATTTTCTGAAAAATCTACTTTTTAGAACCTAGACAGTTTGTCCAATTTTAAACCAAAATTGGCTCAGATCATCTTCAGAGCATTATGGTAAAAAGTTATAAAAAGCTTTTTGATATACCAAACCGTTTTCGTAAAGCGCGATAACGAATTTGACACAGTTAGTGCAAAAATGGACATGAGGCTATATCTACGCAACGCTTAAGCAGATTCTGACCAAATTTGGTATGTGTTATAACAAGCATGACCTGAGGGAAAATGAGTAGTTTCGGTACAGTGCCACCTACTGGTCAAAAGATATAAAAAAAATGGTCATTTCTGAACGGAATGATGTACCGAATCAAATAGTACTTGTTTTTTTAAAGTCTGCCTTTCTGGGCTTTGGCCATTTTGAGTTTTGTAGTAAAATGCTGTATCAAAAAATTTATTTAACAGGGGTCTCCAACCCTGCTCCTGGAGAGCTACCATACTGCAGATGTCACGAATCCTGTCCATGGACTTCTGTCCAATTGCCACCAGAGGTCACCCTTCCGTTACATTGACTCTCACACTACACAAACTGTTGCACTGATTACACACACAGCTGCTGCCAATCACACACCCTACATAAGCCATGGACTTCCTCTCTCTCACAGCCGAGTATTGTTTAGCGCATATCACTCTTCTAGCGATAGCTGCATTACGGAGCCATTCCTAGTTCCCGGTCCTAGTTCTAGTCTTAGTCTAGCCCAGGACTAACTGGCCCTTCCAGGTCACTTTCCTTCAGAGTTTAGCTCCAACTCTAATCAAACACACCTGAACCAGCTAATCATTGTCTTCAAGACTACTAGAAAGCTACAGGCAGGTGAGTTTTATCAGGGTTGGACCAAATCTCTGCAGGAAAGTGGCCTGGAAGGGCCAAGTTTGCCCATCACTGGTCTAGCCACTTCGTGTTGCCTTGTTGTCTGTTTCCTGACCTTCTGCCTGTGTTTCTTGGATTACCCCTTTGTCTTGCTGTTTCGGACTGTGTTTGCACCTCACCTGGACTATTGCTCGTGTTATTGGATTACCCCTCTTGTCAAGCCCTCTGGATACTGTTCGCCGATCGAAGACCCACGCTAGCCCTAGGAATATTCTTTGTCTTGCCTGTGATATACCTGTGTTGTCAGACCCTTGCCTGTTTATTGACCACGCCTTTGTAAATAAAGCCTTGCACATGGATCCACACGTCTCATGTCTCGTTCGCCCAGTAACAGCAGAGTTCTGCTTTAACCCTAATCAAACACACCTGAACCAGCTAATCAAGGTCTTCAGGGCTACTTAATTACAGACAGGTTTATTGAAGCAGGGTTGGAACTTAAGTCTGCAGGAAGGTAGCTCTCCAGGGGCTGAGTTGGAGAACCCTGGTCTTTACTGAGTAATTAAAAACAGCTTCTTAGCTTTTCATTTTACCTCTGTTGTGTTTGGCCCCTTAATTGGTGCTTGCAGCTATATTTTAAAGTTTATTTTTATATTGGTCTCATCCAATCATCCAAAAATAATGGTTGAAACAATGACTAACAAAATGTTTTTGGTTTTATCTTATGTAACATTTTGTCTGAAGTATAAAACAAATATTGAGTATATTAAGTATAGTTTTTATAATGAAATAAACTTTTTACTTTGTGTGAATGTTTTTGTCTTTGGGACAAGACATATGTTGTTATTAATATTACGTCAATATTTAAGATTTGAACCAAACCATAACTATAATTTGAGAAAAGCTAATAAGTTTGGCTGTAACAAATTTGACGAATTAACCAATTATTTTTAAGTTGGTCCAAGTATCATTTATTTTTCAGTGCACAGACCATATTTTCTTATACAAAAAGCAAATCTAAGTTGCTATGAAACTGTGATAAAGGTAATAAAGATTTTGAAGACTGATTTTAATTATTTTAATTTGCCTCCTATAAAAATGCTAAGCATTGAAACTTGAGATGAAATGTGGTTCATGTTTGATAAAATGAATTGCAAGTTAAGGTCAGTGTTTTCTCACCGTCAGCATTGTCTAGACTCTGTTTATGGCACACTTCAAACGCCTGACCCACGGTCTGCACTATCCTCATGGCTTGGCTCTGAGACACAGACGGTATATCTTTAAGCAACCAGGGTTTATTGAACATGTCAAACATGCTTTTCCACATGCAGGAACATGTCTGTAGATTTTCATTTGAAATAGGACAAAAAAGCTGTACTGTGAGAGACAGAAAAATTAATTCACCTTTGAGAGAGGAAAAGTGATTCACAGTAAAAGAATGACAGATATAAGGAAAATAGAAGAAGTGAGTGAGAGAGGGAGAACATTACATTCATAAGTCAATTCCACATTATAGTGGTGCTGTCAAAGTGATGGATTAGTTTATTTCAGATGGGCCCTTGTGCTGTGAACAAAACCCAAGCCAACGAGACTTATATCGAGCAGCTTATGCCAACATCAATTTCTTTTTCTGTAGAAAATGGCTAATCTGTTGCAGGATAAAAATAGCCCACGAGACAAAGTTTGCAACAGCATTACTTAGAATTGTCATAAAATGGTAGTTAGATCATTAATATCAAAGTTGATTGAATTTTTGTGTGGATTTAGAGGAAGAAAATACATAATTTGTTTTAGCAGTTTTTATATTTGCTAGAAATGTTTACATCTTTGATTAAATGTGTTTTCTTTTTTTTTCTTTTTTTTACATTTTTTTGAATAATATATATATATATATATATATATATATATATATACCCCAAACGTTTTAATGGTAGTGTATAATGTTAAGCTTTCCATTTTAGATAATTGTTGTTATTTTGAATTATCTATTCATCAAATAATCCTGAAAAAAAATGTATACAACTGTTTTCAACAAGAATAATAAATGATTTAATTACAGATTATTAATTACATAAGAATAAATGTTTCTTAAGCAGAGAATCAGAATATTAGAATAATTTCTGAAGGATCATGTGACACTGAAGACTGGTGAATTGGCTAATACATTAATTTTAAAAATAAATTCAAATAGAACATTTATTTTAAAATGTAAAAACATTTCACAATATTGTATAACATATCTTTATTGAGTTTTTACAAAGTTTTTCCAAAAAACACAACATCCTTCCCCACAACTTACCCCAGACAAGGTTAAAAATTTTTTAAATAAAAATAAATAAACAAATTAAATAAAATATAGATAAAAACAATCCATAACTTCACACATCTAAAGCATCTTCAATATCTCCATTTTTAACAAAGTTCAAAAACACCTCCCAGATATAAAAAAATTCAAAGGGTTTCTTTCTTATTACATATGTAACTTTTTTCAAGAGCCAAACATGTTATTACGTTTTTCAGTCATAGTCCAATGGAAGGGCAATTGGTATTTTTCCAGCACAGGGCAATAGAACGTCTTGCTTGTAATAGACACAAATCCACCAACTTTCTTTCTTTAATGGACAAAGAGCAATCGTCTTCATACATACTCAATACACATAATACAGGACTTCTTTCTTATTACATATGTAAGTTTTTCAAGAGCCAAACATGTTATTAAGTTTTTCAGCCATAGTCCAATGGAAGGGCAATTGGTATTTTTCCAGCACAGGGCAATAGAACGTCTTGCTTGTAATAGACACAAATCCACCAACTTTCTTTCTTTAATGGACAAAGAGCAATCGTCTTCATACATACTCAATACACATAATACAGGACTTAGAGGAATTGAGAGGAAGTAAATTGAGAAACATATTGAGTCACCCCAACCCAAAACTTCTGCACCTCCTCACATTCCCACACACAATGGAAAAATGTACCTTGAAACTTATTGCATTTAAAACACAGATCAGGGATATTAGGGTTAAATTTATTTAATCTTACAGGGGTTATATAAGTTCTCATTACCCAATTATATTGTAAGAGTCTCAACCGAGAGTTCAAAGTTTGTGTTTGTGCATTTAAACAAATTGTATCCCAGTCATCTAATGAAATATCCATATTTATATCTTGGATCCATGCTTGTCTTTTATTTTCAGAGATTTTTTTATGATTTTCTCTTAGTATGTTATATAATTGGGTAATCCGTCCTTTAATGTAGCAATCTTGCAATGTGAATGTTTCCAATATCGACATTGGGGGGAGTTATGTAGAATTCTTTAAACTTGTAAAAATAAAACTTCTGAGTTGCAAATACTTAAAAAAGTGTTTCTGAGGTATGTGAAATTTCGTTACAAGATTATCAAATGACATTAATATATTATCTTCCTACAAATCTTTCAATCTAATCATGCCCTTATTCATCCACAATTTGAACCCCATATCCTTTTTTAGCTGGGCTGAAATGATCATTTCCCCAGATAGGAGAAAAACGGGAAAGCACTGGGAGGTCTTCAAGATATTTATGGGCTTCGTACCAGATTACAATAGTATTTTTTTCAAATGGATTATCTGTCTTTTTTTTTTAGTTCTTTAAGGGGTGCTGAATATAAAAAGCTGTGACGTGTCAAGCCTTTTGTGGCCAATTTTTCAACGTGTAATTAAGGCACAGCGGCTTCACTAGAGAACCAGAACAATGCAGCCCTCAACTGAGCAGCCCAATAATACCTAAATAAATTAGGTAGTTGGAGCCCTCCCCTTTCATAAGCCAGATATAGTAAAGAAAGTCTCAGTCTTGGCTTCCTGTTGTTCCAAATAAAATTAGAGAGAGGTTTTCTTATTCTTAGAAAAAATTTTGGGGGAGGGGGAAGCGGTAGTGATTGAAAAACATACAAATGTAGGTAGTGTTACAGAGGAGGCTTCCGTACCGCCTCCTCCTCACCACCACTCACCGATCCGTCGATTGCACCATAGATCTGATACCTGGCGCCACCCCTCCAAAGGGGAGGATCTTTCCACTATCACAACCTGAATCAGAAGCTATGAAAGCCTATATCGAGGAGGAACTGGCTAAAGGATTTATTCGACCCTCGACTTCTCCTTCCTCGGCGGGGTTCTTGTTTGTAAAGAAAAAGGACGGAGGGTTGCGGCCCTGCATTGATTACCGTGGCCTTAATGACATTACTGTTAAGTTTCGTTATCCTCTACCACTGGTTCCCGCAGCGCTAGAACAGCTCCGCCAGGCCAAATACTACACCAAGTTGGATCTACGCAATGCTTACAACTTAGTCCGCATTCGAGAGGGGGACGAATGGAAAACAGCATTTTCCACCACTAGTGGGCACTACGAATACCGGGTTATGCCCTTCGGACTGGCAAACAGTCCCTCAATGTACTAAAGCGCCTCATTCAGTATCAACTCTACGCTAAAGCGGAGAAATGCGAGTTCCATCAGAGAAGCACAACTTTTCTGGGGTATGTGATCAGCCAGGAGGGGGAAGCGATGGATGAGAGGAAGGTCAGGGGAGTTCTGGAATGGCCGCTTACCCAGACAGTCAAGGAGTTACAGCGCTTCCTGGGGTTTGCGAACTTCTAAAGGCGATTTATCAGGAACTTCAGTTCGATCGCCGCTCCTTTGACCGCCATGACTAAGCGAGATAAACGTCACCCCACTAAATTGACCTGGTCTTCGGAATCACAACAGGCATTCGATGAACTAAGGACTCGGTTTACTTCAGCACCTATCCTCCGACATCCTGATCCAGAACGCCCATTCGTTGTCGAGGTCGACGCCTCTAACACTGGGGTCGGTGCGATACTTTCCCAACGTCACGGATCCCCAGCTAAGATGTACCCTTGCGCATTCTTCTCACACAAGCTAACCACCGCCGAACGAAATTACGACGTGGGCAACCGTGAACTTCTGACCATGAAATTAGCACTAGAGGAATGGCGCCACTGGCTGGAGGGGGCCTCACACCCATTTTTAGTCCTCACCGATCACAAGAACCTCGAATACCTACGCTCGGCCAAACGATTGAACCCCAGACAGGCAAGGTGGGCGTTATTCTTTACTAGATTTCAGTTTACTGTATCATACAGACCCGGCACCAAGAATATCAAGGCCGACGCTCTCTCGCGTCAAGCGGAGGAGACGTGCTGCTCAGACGTCAATGAAAGTATAATTCCTGAGAACCTCCTCATCGCACCCGTACAGTGGGACATCATGACCGAAGCAAACAACTTGAATCTCCAGAATCCGCCACCGCCTGAAAGCCCTCCCAATCTCACCTATGTTCCTGAATCACTACGAGAGCGTCTATTGACGCAAGTACATGCTCTGCCCAGCTCGGGACACCCTGGAATCGCTGCCACTGCACATCTGCTCCAAAACCGATTCTGGTGGCCCACTCTGTTATCTGATACCACCAAATACGTCCGAAACTGCATTACCTGCAACACTACTAAATCACCCAGACAACTACCAGCAGGCCTGTTACAACCATTGCCCACGCCACAACGGCCTTGGTCTCACATCGCCATTGACTTCATCACCGACCTACCCAACTCTCAAGGTAATACCACTATACTTACGATTATAGACCGATTTTCCAAAGCATGCCGTCTAATTCCCCTGCCTAAACTCCCCACGTCATTTGAAACTGCTGAATTACTGTGCAATCATGTGTTTCGTTTCTATGGTCTGCCTGAGGACATTGTCTCAGACCGGGGTCCCCAGTTCACCTCAAGGGTATGGACCGCCTTCTTCAAACACCTCAATGTAAACATCAGCCTCACATCTGGCTACCATCCTCAGTCCAACGGACAGACAGAGTGCCTGAATCAGGAGATCATCCAGTTCCTTCGATCGTATTGCCAGCAACGACAACCAGACTGGAGCAGGTACTTGTTTTGGGCGGAATATGCTCAGAATTCCCTCATGAAACCCGCCACAGGGGTGACTCCCTTTAAGTGCATGCTGGGCTTCCAACCGTCCTTGTTCCCCTGGGCTGGCGAGCCCACCGACCTTGCTTCAGTCACAGACTGGTTACAACACAGTGAGGAGGTCTGGGGATTGCACGCACACACCTGCATTGAATCACGCACACACACATTTAAGCCAAACACTCACAGCAACTCACTGCGAAGTCTTGATTTGCCCCGGCTGTCACTTCTGAGCGTTTACCCTGTATCTTGCCTACTCGTTTGACCTTGGACTGTTTATCGTACTCTGATCTGTCTCTGCCTGCCCTGACTTGGATTGTTCTACTACTGTGTTTGTCTGCCGCCTGCCTCGACCTCCTGCCCGTCCCACTTTCTGTCTCAGCCTAGCCTTCGCTATTGTATCTACTGGTGATTGACCCTGTCTTGTCTGTTTACGCAATAAAAACGCTGCAAATGGATCCCGACTCTGATGATGATTCGCAACAGGTAGTATATTCATCTTAATCACGTTTATTCTTCCCATTAAAGAAAGAGGCAGTGTCATCCATCTAGTCGTTTCTTCAGATAATTTAGCCATCAAAGGTTCATAAGGATATCGTCCTCTTTTGGAAGGCCAAACAAAGTAGTTTCGCTTTTACAACAAAACACAGCGTCACACACGGCGGGCTAGAGTTAGCGGAGGCTGGAGGCTTAGAGTGAGCAGAGGCCGGCGGCTAGAGTGAGCGGAGGCCGACGGGCTTGCGGCAACCACATGTGATGACCCCGGGCTGGACTCCGCTTCGTCCACGGTGAAAGCCGATCC
>NW_015546155.1:402094-403104 GCF_001515605.1 Sinocyclocheilus anshuiensis | reverse complement strand
ACTTTTATAAAGAATATCTCTTTGGATTTGAGACTTTAGTCTTTGCAACTTTACAGATCTTCTTTATGCACGAAGAGCTTGTAACACTCCAAAGAGAAAGGAAAAATTGAAATCACATCATATGATCCCTTTAAATTCCTTATAAATGTCAATTGGAAGCCCATCCGGACCTGCCGCTTTACCACCCCTCACACTAAGAATAGCATTAGAACCTCTTCCAATTCCAGTTCCCTATCAAGCTCAGATCTTGTTTCTTCAGTGATAAAGGGGAAATCCAATCCATCTAAAAAGTTATTCTGATTAGAGAGGCTTGTAGGAAATTCAGATTGATATAGAGATTTATAAAATGAGACAAAAGTGTCATTAATCTCACCAGGATCGTGATTACCTCTTTTTCATTCCTAATTTCAATAATGGATCTTTCTGAAATTAATTTCTTAAGCTGCCAGGCTAACAATTTGGTGGGTTTTTCACCCTGATCATAATAAGTTTATTTCAATCTTAATATACTATTTTCAGCTTTTAATGTGGAAAGTTCCTCATACTGCGCTTTAAGGGCTAATAATTTTTGTTTAAGTTGTTTGGATTTATCTATATTTATTAACTTCTCTAAATCTCTGATTTCAGTATCCAAATTAATCATCTTTTGTTAAAATTTATTCAATTTAGAGCTAGTATACCCAATCATTTGGCCCCTAATATATGCCTTAAAGGCTTCCCATCTAATAGTCGCAAAAGTCTGATCAGTATTTGTAACAAAGTACAAGTCTATTTGTTCACCAACAAATTTAATGAAGTCAGGGTTCTGCAGCCAATTAGGGTGCAGGCGCCATCTAGGGGAACCATTTGTTAATTTTGAATCTATATAAAATAATAATGATGAAAAACAAGAATATTAATTTTTTGATGGATTTAATGTTCTCCAGGGGTCACATAAATTTAAATCTTTCATAAACTCTTTAACCTTTTTCCTGCTTTGAGAGTGAGAGCTATTCAGTCCTGAAGAGCGG
>NW_015546155.1:397061-398274 GCF_001515605.1 Sinocyclocheilus anshuiensis | reverse complement strand
CTCTTAACTTTTATAAAGAATATCTCTTTGGATTTGAGACTTTAGTCTTTGCAACTTTACAGATCTTCTTTATGCACGAAGAGCTTGTAACACTCCAAAGAGAAAGGAAAAATTGAAATCACATCATATGATCCCTTTAAATTCCTTATAAATGTCAATTGGAAGCCCATCCGGACCTGCCGCTTTACCACCCCTCACACTAAGAATAGCATTAGAACCTCTTCCAATTCCAGTTCCCTATCAAGCTCAGATCTTGTTTCTTCAGTGATAAAGGGGAAATCCAATCCATCTAAAAAGTTATTCTGATTAGAGAGGCTTGTAGGAAATTCAGATTGATATAGAGATTTATAAAATGAGACAAAAGTGTCATTAATCTCACCAGGATCGTGATTACCTCTTTTTCATTCCTAATTTCAATAATGGATCTTTCTGAAATTAATTTCTTAAGCTGCCAGGCTAACAATTTGGTGGGTTTTTCACCCTGATCATAATAAGTTTATTTCAATCTTAATATACTATTTTCAGCTTTTAATGTGGAAAGTTCCTCATACTGCGCTTTAAGGGCTAATAATTTTTGTTTAAGTTGTTTGGATTTATCTATATTTATTAACTTCTCTAAATCTCTGATTTCAGTATCCAAATTAATCATATTTTATTTAAATGTATTACATTTAGAGCTAGTATACCCAATCATTTGGCCCCTAATATATGCCTTAAAGGCTTCCCATCTAATAGTCGCAGAAGTCTGATTAGTATTTGTAGCAAAATACAAGTCTATTTGTTCACCAACAAATTTAATGAAGTCAGGGTTTTGCAGCCAATTAGGATGTAGGTGCCATCTAGGGGAACCTTTTATTAATTTTGAATCCATATAAAATAATGAAGTAGGAGAATGATCTGACAAAAGAGCACTATCATATATACAGCCAGAGCCGAATTAAGACCGCACTGGGTCCCGGGGCTATGACTTACTGCAGGGCCCCCCATCACAATAATAATATATATATATATAGTGTACAACGGAGCTAAAGACCCACCTTAAGAAAAAATTTATAATTGCAGAAAAAATATATACGTTGTATTGAACATTAATGGAGCAACAGATTTTGTGTGAAAATGAATAATTCAAGTTGTTTATTTTGTTTAAAAATTGTATAAATGTATGAGGTGGCAAGAGGGGCCTTTTACCCCACACACGGGGTAAAAGGCTCAC
>NW_015546155.1:395927-397004 GCF_001515605.1 Sinocyclocheilus anshuiensis | reverse complement strand
ATCACGGGCCCCCTCCTTGCTCGGGCCCCGGGGCTTCAGCCCCGCCTAGCCCAATGGTTAAAACGGCCCTGTATACAGCTGTCTATATTCGGAAGTAAAGAAATTGGAAGACATTTTTTTGGAATTAAGGTTTTAGACAATGATGAAAAACAAGAATATTCCTTTTTTGATGGATTTAATGTTCTCCAGGGGTCAAATAAATTTTAATCTTTCATAAACTGTTAAATTTTTTTCCTGCTTTGAGAGTGAGAGCTATCCAGTCCCGAAGAGCGGTCAAGCAGCGGGTCCAGAGTGCAGTTAAAGTCACCTGCTATTATAACTATACCTGGAAGAGAGGCTAGCAGCATAAAAAGATTTTCAAAAAACACTGGGTTATTGTCAGACTCTGGGCCAGGTTTTGTGTGTGTCGTTGCTCCCTATGTGCTCCGTCTTCCAGTTTCTCTGTCTCGTGTTTTGAATTCATTGTTCCCAGGTGTTTCCTATGTTGATTGTCTTATTAGTTCCAGGTGTCCCTTGTCTTCCCCTCATCAGTTCCTGTGTATTTAAAGTGTGTTCTAGTTCTTGTCCTTGGTCAGTCGTTAAACGTCATCCGTGACAGAACGACTGACCAAAACAGTAAGCGGCGCTCCTTCTCCCGTGTTTTATTTCCGTTTTTTGAACAGTCTTTTGTTTTCCTTTTTCTCCCGTTTGTCTCCGCGGATGGAAGACCGCACTGTGAAGCGTGCCGGCCGTGCCGTTGTCAAGACCGCCAGCCGGGGCTTTCTCCAGCCCGCTGACCGGGCCGATGTCAAGCCCGTCAGCCAGGGCTATTTCCAGCCCGCTGGCCTCGCCGAAGACAAGCCCGCCGGATGCTCAGAACCAGTCGCGCCAAGGCAAGTTCGCTGGCCCCGCATATGGCAAGCCCACCGGACATTAATGTGGCAAGCCCGCCCGGCGGTTCCTATGCCAAGCCCGCCAGCTGGGGCTATCTCCAGCCCGCTGACCAGGCCGATGGGAGGCCTGTAAGCCGGGGCTATCTCCAGGCCGCTGGCCACGCATATGGCAAGCCCACCGGACATTAATGTGGCAAGCCCGCCA
>NW_015546155.1:394756-395076 GCF_001515605.1 Sinocyclocheilus anshuiensis | reverse complement strand
AAGCCCAGGAAGGGCTCCCGATCCCCAGTTCAGCCCAGGAAGGGCTCCTGATCCCCAGTTCAGCCCAGGAAGGGCTCCCGGTTCCCGAGTATATCCCACGGAGGGCTCCCGATCCCCCGTCGAGCCCAGGAAGGGCTCCCGACCCCCAGTTCAGCCCAGGAATGGCTCCCGATCCCCAGTTCCGTTCAGCCCAGGAAGGGCTCCCGGTCCCCGGTTCCGCCCAGGAACGGCTCCCGATCCCCCATCGAGCCCAGGAAGGGCTCCCGACCCCCAGTTCAGCCCAGGAAGGGCTCCAGATCCCCCGCCGAGCCCACGAAGGG
>NW_015546155.1:371824-393822 GCF_001515605.1 Sinocyclocheilus anshuiensis | reverse complement strand
CGAGTATAGCCCACGGAGGGCTCCCGATCCCCTGTTCAGCCCAGGAAGGGCTCCCGATCCCCAGTTCAGCCCAGGAAGGGCTCCCGATCCCCCGCCGAGCCCAGGAAGGGCTCCCGATCCCCAGTTCAGCCCAGGAGGGGCTCCAGATCCCCTGCCGAGCCTAGGAAGGGCTCCAGATCCCCCGCAAAGCCTAGGAAGGGCTCCCGATCCCCAGTTCAGCCCAGGAGAGGCTCCCGATCCCCAGTTCCGCCCAGGCGGGGCTCCCGATCCCCAGTTCCGCCCAGGCGGGGCTCCCGATCCCCAGTTCCGCCCAGGCGGGGCTCCCGATCCCCAGTTCCGCCCAGGCGGGGCTCCCGATCCCCAGTTCCGCCCAGGCGGGGCTCCCGATCCCCAGTTCCGCCCAGGCGGGGCTCCCGATCCCCAGTTCCGCCCAGGCGGGGCTCCCGATCCCCAGTTCCGCCCAGGCGGGGCTCCCGATCCCCAGTTCCGCCCAGGCGGGGCTCCCGATCCCCAGTTCCGCCCAGGCGGGGCTCCCGATCCCCAGTTCCGCCCAGGCGGGGCTCCCGATCCCCAGTTCCGCCCAGGCGGGGCTCCCGATCCCCAGTTCCGCCCAGGCGGGGCTCCCGATCCCCAGTTCCGCCCAGGCGGGGCTCCCGATCCCCAGTTCCGCCCAGGCGGGGCTCCCGATCCCCAGTTCCGCCCAGGCGGGGCTCCCGATCCCCAGTTCCGCCCAGGCGGGGCTCCCGATCCCCAGTTCCGCCCAGGCGGGGCTCCCGATCCCCAGTTCCGCCCAGGCGGGGCTCCCGATCCCCAGTTCCGCCCAGGCGGGGCTCCCGATCCCCAGTTCCGCCCAGGCGGGGCTCCCGATCCCCAGTTCCGCCCAGGCGGGGCTCCCGATCCCCAGTTCCGCCCAGGCGGGGCTCCCGATCCCCAGTTCCGCCCAGGCGGGGCTCCCGATCCCCAGTTCCGCCCAGGCGGGGCTCCCGATCCCCAGTTCCGCCCAGGCGGGGCTCCCGATCCCCAGTTCCGCCCAGGCGGGGCTCCCGATCCCCAGTTCCGCCCAGGCGGGGCTCCCGATCCCCAGTTCCGCCCAGGCGGGGCTCCCGATCCCCAGTTCCGCCCAGGCGGGGCTCCCGATCCCCAGTTCCGCCCAGGCGGGGCTCCCGATCCCCAGTTCCGCCCAGGCGGGGCTCCCGATCCCCAGTTCCGCCCAGGCGGGGCTCCCGATCCCCAGTTCCGCCCAGGCGGGGCTCCCGATCCCCAGTTCCGCCCAGGCGGGGCTCCCGATCCCCAGTTCCGCCCAGGCGGGGCTCCCGATCCCCAGTTCCGCCCAGGCGGGGCTCCCGATCCCCAGTTCCGCCCAGGCGGGGCTCCCGATCCCCAGTTCCGCCCAGGCGGGGCTCCCGATCCCCAGTTCCGCCCAGGCGGGGCTCCCGATCCCCAGTTCCGCCCAGGCGGGGCTCCCGATCCCCAGTTCCGCCCAGGCGGGGCTCCCGATCCCCAGTTCCGCCCAGGCGGGGCTCCCGATCCCCAGTTCCGCCCAGGCGGGGCTCCCGATCCCCAGTTCCGCCCAGGCGGGGCTCCCGATCCCCAGTTCCGCCCAGGCGGGGCTCCCGATCCCCAGTTCCGCCCAGGCGGGGCTCCCGATCCCCAGTTCCGCCCAGGCGGGGCTCCCGATCCCCAGTTCCGCCCAGGCGGGGCTCCCGATCCCCAGTTCCGCCCAGGCGGGGCTCCCGATCCCCAGTTCCGCCCAGGCGGGGCTCCCGATCCCCAGTTCCGCCCAGGCGGGGCTCCCGATCCCCAGTTCCGCCCAGGCGGGGCTCCCGATCCCCAGTTCCGCCCAGGCGGGGCTCCCGATCCCCAGTTCCGCCCAGGCGGGGCTCCCGATCCCCAGTTCCGCCCAGGCGGGGCTCCCGATCCCCAGTTCCGCCCAGGCGGGGCTCCCGATCCCCAGTTCCGCCCAGGCGGGGCTCCCGATCCCCAGTTCCGCCCAGGCGGGGCTCCCGATCCCCAGTTCCGCCCAGGCGGGGCTCCCGATCCCCAGTTCCGCCCAGGCGGGGCTCCCGATCCCCAGTTCCGCCCAGGCGGGGCTCCCGATCCCCAGTTCCGCCCAGGCGGGGCTCCCGATCCCCAGTTCCGCCCAGGCGGGGCTCCCGATCCCCAGTTCCGCCCAGGCGGGGCTCCCGATCCCCAGTTCCGCCCAGGCGGGGCTCCCGATCCCCAGTTCCGCCCAGGCGGGGCTCCCGATCCCCAGTTCCGCCCAGGCGGGGCTCCCGATCCCCAGTTCCGCCCAGGCGGGGCTCCCGATCCCCAGTTCCGCCCAGGCGGGGCTCCCGATCCCCAGTTCCGCCCAGGCGGGGCTCCCGATCCCCAGTTCCGCCCAGGCGGGGCTCCCGATCCCCAGTTCCGCCCAGGCGGGGCTCCCGATCCCCAGTTCCGCCCAGGCGGGGCTCCCGATCCCCAGTTCCGCCCAGGCGGGGCTCCCGATCCCCAGTTCCGCCCAGGCGGGGCTCCCGATCCCCAGTTCCGCCCAGGCGGGGCTCCCGATCCCCAGTTCCGCCCAGGCGGGGCTCCCGATCCCCAGTTCCGCCCAGGCGGGGCTCCCGATCCCCAGTTCCGCCCAGGCGGGGCTCCCGATCCCCAGTTCCGCCCAGGCGGGGCTCCCGATCCCCAGTTCCGCCCAGGCGGGGCTCCCGATCCCCAGTTCCGCCCAGGCGGGGCTCCCGATCCCCAGTTCCGCCCAGGCGGGGCTCCCGATCCCCAGTTCCGCCCAGGCGGGGCTCCCGATCCCCAGTTCCGCCCAGGCGGGGCTCCCGATCCCCAGTTCCGCCCAGGCGGGGCTCCCGATCCCCAGTTCCGCCCAGGCGGGGCTCCCGATCCCCAGTTCCGCCCAGGCGGGGCTCCCGATCCCCAGTTCCGCCCAGGCGGGGCTCCCGATCCCCAGTTCCGCCCAGGCGGGGCTCCCGATCCCCAGTTCCGCCCAGGCGGGGCTCCCGATCCCCAGTTCCGCCCAGGCGGGGCTCCCGATCCCCAGTTCCGCCCAGGCGGGGCTCCCGATCCCCAGTTCCGCCCAGGCGGGGCTCCCGATCCCCAGTTCCGCCCAGGCGGGGCTCCCGATCCCCAGTTCCGCCCAGGCGGGGCTCCCGATCCCCAGTTCCGCCCAGGCGGGGCTCCCGATCCCCAGTTCCGCCCAGGCGGGGCTCCCGATCCCCAGTTCCGCCCAGGCGGGGCTCCCGATCCCCAGTTCCGCCCAGGCGGGGCTCCCGATCCCCAGTTCCGCCCAGGCGGGGCTCCCGATCCCCAGTTCCGCCCAGGCGGGGCTCCCGATCCCCAGTTCCGCCCAGGCGGGGCTCCCGATCCCCAGTTCCGCCCAGGCGGGGCTCCCGATCCCCAGTTCCGCCCAGGCGGGGCTCCCGATCCCCAGTTCCGCCCAGGCGGGGCTCCCGATCCCCAGTTCCGCCCAGGCGGGGCTCCCGATCCCCAGTTCCGCCCAGGCGGGGCTCCCGATCCCCAGTTCCGCCCAGGCGGGGCTCCCGATCCCCAGTTCCGCCCAGGCGGGGCTCCCGATCCCCAGTTCCGCCCAGGCGGGGCTCCCGATCCCCAGTTCCGCCCAGGCGGGGCTCCCGATCCCCAGTTCCGCCCAGGCGGGGCTCCCGATCCCCAGTTCCGCCCAGGCGGGGCTCCCGATCCCCAGTTCCGCCCAGGCGGGGCTCCCGATCCCCAGTTCCGCCCAGGCGGGGCTCCCGATCCCCAGTTCCGCCCAGGCGGGGCTCCCGATCCCCAGTTCCGCCCAGGCGGGGCTCCCGATCCCCAGTTCCGCCCAGGCGGGGCTCCCGATCCCCAGTTCCGCCCAGGCGGGGCTCCCGATCCCCAGTTCCGCCCAGGCGGGGCTCCCGATCCCCAGTTCCGCCCAGGCGGGGCTCCCGATCCCCAGTTCCGCCCAGGCGGGGCTCCCGATCCCCAGTTCCGCCCAGGCGGGGCTCCCGATCCCCAGTTCCGCCCAGGCGGGGCTCCCGATCCCCAGTTCCGCCCAGGCGGGGCTCCCGATCCCCAGTTCCGCCCAGGCGGGGCTCCCGATCCCCAGTTCCGCCCAGGCGGGGCTCCCGATCCCCAGTTCCGCCCAGGCGGGGCTCCCGATCCCCAGTTCCGCCCAGGCGGGGCTCCCGATCCCCAGTTCCGCCCAGGCGGGGCTCCCGATCCCCAGTTCCGCCCAGGCGGGGCTCCCGATCCCCAGTTCCGCCCAGGCGGGGCTCCCGATCCCCAGTTCCGCCCAGGCGGGGCTCCCGATCCCCAGTTCCGCCCAGGCGGGGCTCCCGATCCCCAGTTCCGCCCAGGCGGGGCTCCCGATCCCCAGTTCCGCCCAGGCGGGGCTCCCGATCCCCAGTTCCGCCCAGGCGGGGCTCCCGATCCCCAGTTCCGCCCAGGCGGGGCTCCCGATCCCCAGTTCCGCCCAGGCGGGGCTCCCGATCCCCAGTTCCGCCCAGGCGGGGCTCCCGATCCCCAGTTCCGCCCAGGCGGGGCTCCCGATCCCCAGTTCCGCCCAGGCGGGGCTCCCGATCCCCAGTTCCGCCCAGGCGGGGCTCCCGATCCCCAGTTCCGCCCAGGCGGGGCTCCCGATCCCCAGTTCCGCCCAGGCGGGGCTCCCGATCCCCAGTTCCGCCCAGGCGGGGCTCCCGATCCCCAGTTCCGCCCAGGCGGGGCTCCCGATCCCCAGTTCCGCCCAGGCGGGGCTCCCGATCCCCAGTTCCGCCCAGGCGGGGCTCCCGATCCCCAGTTCCGCCCAGGCGGGGCTCCCGATCCCCAGTTCCGCCCAGGCGGGGCTCCCGATCCCCAGTTCCGCCCAGGCGGGGCTCCCGATCCCCAGTTCCGCCCAGGCGGGGCTCCCGATCCCCAGTTCCGCCCAGGCGGGGCTCCCGATCCCCAGTTCCGCCCAGGCGGGGCTCCCGATCCCCAGTTCCGCCCAGGCGGGGCTCCCGATCCCCAGTTCCGCCCAGGCGGGGCTCCCGATCCCCAGTTCCGCCCAGGCGGGGCTCCCGATCCCCAGTTCCGCCCAGGCGGGGCTCCCGATCCCCAGTTCCGCCCAGGCGGGGCTCCCGATCCCCAGTTCCGCCCAGGCGGGGCTCCCGATCCCCAGTTCCGCCCAGGCGGGGCTCCCGATCCCCAGTTCCGCCCAGGCGGGGCTCCCGATCCCCAGTTCCGCCCAGGCGGGGCTCCCGATCCCCAGTTCCGCCCAGGCGGGGCTCCCGATCCCCAGTTCCGCCCAGGCGGGGCTCCCGATCCCCAGTTCCGCCCAGGCGGGGCTCCCGATCCCCAGTTCCGCCCAGGCGGGGCTCCCGATCCCCAGTTCCGCCCAGGCGGGGCTCCCGATCCCCAGTTCCGCCCAGGCGGGGCTCCCGATCCCCAGTTCCGCCCAGGCGGGGCTCCCGATCCCCAGTTCCGCCCAGGCGGGGCTCCCGATCCCCAGTTCCGCCCAGGCGGGGCTCCCGATCCCCAGTTCCGCCCAGGCGGGGCTCCCGATCCCCAGTTCCGCCCAGGCGGGGCTCCCGATCCCCAGTTCCGCCCAGGCGGGGCTCCCGATCCCCAGTTCCGCCCAGGCGGGGCTCCCGATCCCCAGTTCCGCCCAGGCGGGGCTCCCGATCCCCAGTTCCGCCCAGGCGGGGCTCCCGATCCCCAGTTCCGCCCAGGCGGGGCTCCCGATCCCCAGTTCCGCCCAGGCGGGGCTCCCGATCCCCAGTTCCGCCCAGGCGGGGCTCCCGATCCCCAGTTCCGCCCAGGCGGGGCTCCCGATCCCCAGTTCCGCCCAGGCGGGGCTCCCGATCCCCAGTTCCGCCCAGGCGGGGCTCCCGATCCCCAGTTCCGCCCAGGCGGGGCTCCCGATCCCCAGTTCCGCCCAGGCGGGGCTCCCGATCCCCAGTTCCGCCCAGGCGGGGCTCCCGATCCCCAGTTCCGCCCAGGCGGGGCTCCCGATCCCCAGTTCCGCCCAGGCGGGGCTCCCGATCCCCAGTTCCGCCCAGGCGGGGCTCCCGATCCCCAGTTCCGCCCAGGCGGGGCTCCCGATCCCCAGTTCCGCCCAGGCGGGGCTCCCGATCCCCAGTTCCGCCCAGGCGGGGCTCCCGATCCCCAGTTCCGCCCAGGCGGGGCTCCCGATCCCCAGTTCCGCCCAGGCGGGGCTCCCGATCCCCAGTTCCGCCCAGGCGGGGCTCCCGATCCCCAGTTCCGCCCAGGCGGGGCTCCCGATCCCCAGTTCCGCCCAGGCGGGGCTCCCGATCCCCAGTTCCTTTATTCTACTCCGTGTCTCCTCGCTCCTTCGTTCCCGTGTTCCTCGTGTGTGTGCACCGTGACAGATATCCTCTTTTGGGCCATAAATATTAACCAGATTAATAACTTTACTCATATAGGTTCCCTGTATTATCATTTATATACACACGTTTATCAAAAAATATTTTGATGTGGAAGTTAACCAAAAGATCTGCCAGACTAAGGTGTAATTATTTAAAAAAAACAAGACAAATAATAACTCAAAAACCTGCCATGAACAAATTACCTTAGCTGTCCACCTGAACAAGACAGCCTGACCCCTTTGCCCTCCCGACTTTAACACCTTGGGATACAGTTATGTCCCAACACTGATCCAATATCAAAAAGGGAGCAGTTAAAGAAAACTAAGCGATTAGCTAAAAAGAAAAAGAAAAACTAATTGGAATTGTGTGAAACTCCTGGCATCACTCTGTGGATTTATGGACATTCACCCCAGAAAGGTCTTTCAAATTATATAGTTGAACTCTTCGAAGTAAAAAGAATAGACATTTACAATGCATCTAATTCTCTTATTCATTACCGCATTGGCTACTGTCATTACAGAAACAATGAGAATAACCACATTATACCCTGCAGAAAACAAAGCATCTGCATATCAAATGTGAAAAACAATCATTTCGGCTGGGCATAACATAAACAGGGAAAACTGACAACCTTCCCTTTAAGTCCTTTATGCTTCAGCTGCACTCTGTATTCCCTGTATGAACTTTTCGGCATCAGACGGGTCTTCAAACTCACGGGTCTGTCCTTCAACTGTCAGACGTAGTTTGGCAGGGTAAACTAGTCCATAGTTAATGTTCAAGGATCGCAGTCACTGTTTAACACAGTCAAAACGTCTCCTCTGACGAAGCAACTCCGCAGAAAAATCCGGGAAAAACTTGACCTCTTGTTCCCCATACATAATTCTGCCTTTAGCCCTGGCAGCATGCATCACTCAGACTTTATCTGGAAAGTTCAGAAACTTCATGATCAGCACTCTTGGAGATGATCGATTGGATTGTGGCCTACCAGGTAGCCTGTGCGCTCTCTCAATAACAGGCGGAGCAGGGAAGGTTTCGGGACCCAGCGTTTCAAGCAGCCATTTTTCCAGGAACGCAACTGCATCCGGATTTTCCACCTTTTCGGTAAGATTAACCAACCTGAGGTTCGATCTCCGCGAACGGTTTTCAAAATCGTCAAGCTTGCGTGTGAGAAAAGAAATGTGCTTAGCTGCTTCTTCCAACTTGCTCTGAATTAACCGCGTCTTCTACGTTGCTAATGTGCTCTTCGGCCATATCCATGCACCCGGAGAAGTCTCTTACATCCTTTTTAACATCCTGTATCGCATTTCGAACTCCATCAAGCTTTGTGGCAAAATCAATTCTCATTAGATCCCGTTTTTGAATCACATCCAACTTTTGGCAAGCGTTGGCACAAGTTGCCTCTCCCTGAGGTGCGCTGCATACGGTATCTGATGAGCTAATGCTACTAGCATCCTCTTCAGCGTCATGTTCCACGACTGGAGAAGAGTCCAGTTTTGGCTTATCTTTGCGTTTTTTTGAGGGCATCTTGATTTTTAAATCACCACGAAGAGTTAATAAAACAAAGTAAAATCGTGTCGGTGAATAAAGAGGATGGTATTCAGGATTTTAAACGAACAACGCCAGGAGCTCACAGAAAAGCGTGCGCCTAGTTCGGAGTCATAACCACGCCCCCACATTTCACAATATTACTGTTTGTGCTGTATTTTGGATCAAATAAATGCTTGTTTTAAAAACATCAAAACATGTTACCGATCTAAAACCTAATCTATTGAATAATATGGTCATCTATATTAGGGGTGGGCAATATGACCAAAATCTTATTTCATGGCATGAGAAATTTTATTTCACGATAACGATATGTACCTCAATATAGCTATTTTTATTTTATTTTTGTTATTAGAATTAAGAAAAAGAAGCAAATTACAAGCACAACAGAACAAATAAATATGAAATAAACTTTTAATTTATTCAGCTACAGTAGGCTAGGTTTATTTAACATGTAGTAAGAAATATTACAGAAATCGAATAAAGTGTATAAATAAAACACTACATAGCCTTCACTGTATCAGTCAAACATGATTAACATTAATAATGACAGAGAGCAGCAGGTAAATAAGGCTGCTGTCCCTTTAAGACCGACTGCACGGATCCAATATACTGAAACACATCCGGTTTTCACACAACTGTTTTACATTTATTTAACATATAACGAACAGTGTTTACTTGAATACTCCACACGACGGGCATTATGACATTACTGTGTGTGTATTTGGCCATTCAAGCTCAATACAACATGAAAGAGATCTGTTTTCGCGATCGCATGCTGTCGAGAGAGGGGCTTTCAGTGCACGCACTTCGGCTTTATTTTCTCATTCATGCATGTTTTCTTAGCACTCAAAAGGTGTATAATGTTTAAGCAGTACTATGTTACACAGATATATTTGCATATCGCGGAATACACAATATAGCAAAATCTCTAACGATAAACACTTTATTTCACGGTAACGATATATACCGTCATACCACCCAGCCCTAATCTATATATAAAACACAGCACTGATCCAGTGACTATTCCATCAGATGGTCTGAAACTTTCTCACATTAGTCCTGGACCAGAAGGCCATCCTTAGTGTTAAACCCAGTTACTTTAAACTTCATCTGATAATTAATAGAACAACTAAATAATTGATCTCCAGCAGAATTAATCCTCCGCTAAGATGTTCCATTTTTCCATTTCCATTCCTGGGCAATCAATCAATATTATTAACATACATGTATTTGTGCAAATTTTATCAAATGTCTGGTGGATTTCCTGTATTATGGTGATGTTTACCTTTCTCTTTGATTTGAAGACATTACAGCGGAACACATTGCTTTTCTTGTCTCTTGCTATGTAACTGAATATCTTCAGGTCCTGTGAGTCATGTGAGACGTAAAATATTCTGAAAATAAAAAAAAAAAGATTAATGAGCTGCAACAATTGACCTTAAAACTGTCTCATTGCCATGGCAACAACAAGGCCAACACGTTCTTCACTGACTTGGTCCCTTTGACGTCATAAAGCATTACAGAAATACATTCAATGTCTAGATTTTGATATTACAACAGGTTTTGGAATACAACAGTAAATATTACAATAGTGTCCAGCTAAAACTCTAGAAATTGATCCATTTCAGAACGATCATGTTGGTATTGGACATTGCTTTAATACAATAAAACTAAAGTGGACTGACACTAGTTAACACTGATGATGTTACAGCTAAACAGTGTGTTCCTTTTCGAAAGGGAACTCGTGCTGCGTCCCCTAGAGGGTGCTATGGGGAATGTGGGATGACCAGTTTCTGAAGCATGAGTCTAAATACAACAATGAACTTGACATTGGCAGTCGGCAGCCTATGATGTCACAACTGGTGCGGCCGACAGTATAAAAGGGCACCTGTGAAATACATCAGGAGCATTTTAAAACATAACATTTTGTAATAAATTAGGAGCACACAGGTTTAGCTCCTGAAGGAGCAGAATGCGCACACTGAAAGGATTTCTCAATGAAAGCTCCATTCGCGCCGTCCCTATTCTCGAGGGATGTGGAACACACTTTTGGGTGGAATGCTGTCTTCTCTTCGAACAAGCTGAATGCACTAAGTATGATGCATTCCTGAGACTGACTACAAGAGACAGGTAAGGAACTCTTTCCTTTCTGCTCTGTCCTGAGGGATAGTAGTTAGAATTTGTACAAGTGCGTTTGGCTCTCTATAAGGCACTTATAGTGATGCATTCACGTCTGTTGTCGTATGATTATTTTCAGAGTGATAGAATCCGCCGTTTGAACGAGCACACTTGAGGTTAAATCGCACGCTTTTGTGCGATGCGGTTGCAATGATTGGCTCCAACTGGGCTTGACTCTCTCTTGAGGGATGAGAGTTGAGTGTCTGCACCCCGCGGTTGGGTCCCATGACCGCCATTACGGTGAGGCGGGACTAAGCGCAGGGGTTGTAGGCAGAGCACGGACAAGTCAAACAGGAAGTTTTCCTTTTTTGTCTCCTCTTGGTGACTCAAATAACATTATTGTTGTTAATGTGTCTAATTCTGAGGAATTAGAGAAAGAAAAGTGCTGTTATTATTATTATTAAAGTTATAGCTTGCACCAATGACAGATTAGATCCGTTTTGGCTGCATGAGACAGATTTTGTTGAAAAGTATTTCTGCCTGTCCCTGTGAGCCCTCTGTTTTTCCTTTGATCTCCATGCTGAGGCAGAGAGATTGTAAGAGATTCCATAATAGGTGGAAATGTGTCCTCATTGAAGGCTCTTACCTGGCCATTTATGTTTTTATGTTCTGCTGAATGGCAGGTTCAGTAAGGAGCTCTGCTCTGATAGCGTCATCAAGTCGTTAGGCTTTCTGTAAGCCTCCCTGGTAAGCCGTTCTGAGTGTAGGATGTAGTTAGGCATCATCTAATCTTAGAGAGTTGTTATGCTGAGACTTCCATCCACAGAGCTCCATCACACAGTGGTGCGGAGTTGTTAGGCTTTCTGAGCCTCCTTGGCCACTGCTTTTAGGTAGGGTTACCTATGAGCCCAGATATAAGCTAGCAAGTGCAAGTTGTTAGGCCCTTTGTGAGCCTCCCTGGCTACTGCGAGTGTTGTCAGGTCTCCTCTTGCGACAGAGAGTTATTTTTATTGAGCTCTCCGCTCCCCAGACCTCTGCTAGGACAGTATTGGTGGTTTGTAGGCTCTCTGTGAGCCTCCTTGAAAGATGTCCTGAGCATAGGTCAAAGTTAGGTCTCCTCTCGATTTAGAGAGTAGTCATGCTGAGGCCTCCACTCCTAGAGCTCGGCCATTTACTAAGAGCGTCGTCGGGCCTCCTCTCGCTACAGAGAGTTATCTTTATTGAGGACTCTGCTCACCAGAGCTCCGCTAGAACAGCATATATAAGTTGTAGGCTCTCTGTGAAGCTGCTTACAAGATGTCCTGAGCGTGGGGCGTAGTTTTGCCTCCTCTCATTTTAGAGAGTCATCATGCTGAGGCCTCCGCTCCTAGAGCTTGGCCATCTACTGTGAGCATCATTAGACCTCGTCTCACTACAGAGAGTTATCTTCATTGAGGCCTCCGCTCGTCAGAGCTCTGCTAGGACAGCATCTGTGAGTTGTTGGCTCTCTGTGAGCCTCCTTACAAGATTTCTGATCGTGGGGCGTAGTTATGCCTCCTCTCATTTTAGAAAGTCGCCATCCTGAGCCCTCCGCTCCTATAGCTTGGCCATCTACTGCGAGCATCATCAGGCCTCCTCACACTACCGAGAGTTATCTTCATTGAGGCCTCCGCTCACGATAGCTCCGTTAGGACAGCATCTGTGAGTAGTTTACTCTCTGTGAGCCTCCTTACAAGATGTCCTGAGCGTAGGGCGTATTTAGGCCTCCTCTCATTTTAGAGAGTTGTCATGCTGAGGCCTCCACTCCTAGAGCTCGGCCATCTGCTGCGATCGTTGCCAGGCCTCCTCTCGCTACAGAGAGTTATCTTCATTGAGGCCTCCACTCGCCAGAGCTCTGCTAGGGCAGCATCTGTGAGTTGTTGGCTCTCTGTGAGACTCTTACAAGATGTCATGAGCGTGGGGCCTAGTTAGGCCTCCTCAAGTTTTAGAGTGTCGTCATGCTAAAATGCGTTTCCTGCATTCTCTAAAATCCATGTTTATGGTAAGAGCATGCGCTGACTGCTTCGTGCCTTTTCTGAAATCCATGCTTATGGTAAGGACACGCGTGGGGTGCTTTGTGACCTTTCTATCTGTGTTAGACCCTTGTTTGTTCTTAACCAGCACAGGTTTGCCAAGTTGAGTTGGCTCTCTGTGAGCCTCCTTGGATACTGCGAGTGTTGTTAGGTCTCCTCTTGTTGAGGCCTCCTCTCCCCAGAGCTCCATTTAAAGATAAATGGTGAGTAGTAGGCTCCTTGTGAGCCTGCTTAGAACATATCCTGAGCGTGGGGCATTGTTAGCTCTTCTCTCGATTTGAAGAGTCATTCATACTGAGGCTTCCGCTCCTAGAGCTCGGCTAGGTGGTAGGGTAGTATGCTAAGTTGTTAGGCTCTCTGGGATCCTCCTTGGCTACTGACCTTAGTGTGGAGTGTTGCTAGGCTGCTTCTCATTTAAGAGGTGGTATATTTAGGCCTCCACTCCAGTTAGCTCTGAGTGTTAGGCTCTCTGTGAGCCTCCTTGGACACTGGCCTGATTAAGAATGTAGTTAGGCTTCTTCTCTACTGTTGAGGCCTCCGTTCTTGAGAAGGGGATGCATCGTGAGTTCCCTTTCGAAATGGAACGTCTCAGGTTACGCATGTAACCATGGTTCCCTTAGAATAGGGAACGATATGCTGCGTCCCTTTGCCATGCTTCAGGCATTTGTGCGTACATCTCCTTCAGACAAGAAGTGCACCAGTTGTGACGTCATAGGCTGCCGCCTGTCAGTGTCAAGTTCATTGTTGTGTTTAGACTCATGCTTCAGACACTGGTCATGCCAGAGGCATTCCCCATAGCGCCCTCTAGGGGACGCAGTGTCTCTGAGACGTTTATGTGCACTGGAGACTGGTTGTTGCTATGGGGATTTCAAAGATATTCTGTCAATTGTTGCGGCTCACAGAGCCGAATGATTTTGATGTGACGTGTGCGTGCACAACGATAAATGTCATCAAACCTCCACAGGCCATGTCACTTCAGTCACAAGCAAAATTAGAAATCAGCTTTCTATGTAAACAAAATGTGGTTGAATTACCTGAAAATGGGGTCCTGGGCCAGTGTCATTTGAATTTCATCCCAGCTATAGTCAAATTTCTAACATACATATTTAGCACATTTTTAGTCAAGAAATATGTTCATAATGAATTGTATATACAAAATTAATTGCACAACATATACAACATCAGAAAAATTACAAGGACAAAACACCTCACCCTTTTCTTTTTCCGTAAAACCACCTTGACACCATCCACTGACACAATAAGGTTGACTTTCTTCTTCTTGATGTTCTTAATTTTAAATTCATACTGAAAATGATACAAAAAATGATGGATTGAATAAATTAAAACATGAATCAAAACATTAACATTACTCAAATCCTACACTTAAAAAATGGTAACCTAAAAATGGTAACATCAATTAACTAGTTTTATTTAAATTAAGCATTAATGAATAAACCTAAATACATTAATAAAAAATCCTAAAATATGTCTTATGTTTTTTATTTTTTTAAATAAAATATAAAATAAAAAATTCAAATTTTTGTATATTCTTTTTATGTTCAGGTCACATTGTCCTTATCTGGTAACAGTATACATGTATCTACTGTACCACCACTATATACAGTAGGTGGTGATATAGTCATATCATTTCCAAGTAAAATGCTTCTACATAAGTCTGAGGCTCCTGTGAAAACATCTAAGCATACACCAGTTTTCATGTATAAAATAGGAGAGTACTATAATTTTTTTTAAGTTACATTGAGGCCTAAATGGGTCATTTTTGACCCGAACAAGTGTCATGTTTTATTTTATTTATTTTTTTGTTGCAAAAACAACATATGAAACAGATGAAGTCATCATTTATCAGGTTAGAGTTAACTGGAGTCACCACATGATGTGCAGTATAAATTAACAATTAAGTATGAAAAATATGGATTGTAACGTATATCTCAAATCAAACATACTGTATCCTTGGAAACTTAAACAACTTGCACTGATAAGAAATTTATCAAGATATCAACCATCCATGAAGATGCTATTGCTTTTGGAAGACTTGCTAGCTCTGTTAGATGCAGACTGCATGAATAATCAAAGACTAGGAAATAAACAGCTCCACAGGGTTGGGATTAAAGGCAACGCACTAGGCATACTGAAGTGTGGCTGAGTTTAAAGAACGCTCTTTCATCTGAAGCTTTGATTAATGCTAACATGGACCACTAGCAAGTTGAGCTATTTTCTAAGAAGCTTGTTGTTACTCCAGCTGCTCTCAGTTCTCCTCAAAATACATAAAACAGAGGGTGATATCTAAAAAAAAAACTTGAGTGCTATGAAATACTAATGACTTTATCAGTTGATTTATCAACAGGAAAAGTTCCCTGAAGAGAAATCTTGTGCAAATAAGTCTAAACATTGCTCAAACATAATTCTCTTTGATGGAGCAAAGTCGATTAAGCTAAACTGTGCTGCTGCTGAAAGCACACTGGTGCAATCTCATAAATACTGGACCCTTGAAGAAAAGAAAACATGAACGAACAGTCTTTACACTGGTACCACATTATTCGAATAAACAACTTCCAACACATGAACCACCTGCCTGACCTAATAACTGTGATTTTTCCTAAATTCAGAGTGTGAGTGCATAAAGTTGCTCTATCAGGACCAGTTCTTCAGAGCAAAATATATAATCATTAACACCTTTGAAAAACTCTTGAGAATTATGTAACATGGTTATAAAGACATGTTGTATTGCAAAATGAAGACGATATATTTAAGGTTTGCACTACTTCTAGCCTAGGTCACAAATCAAAATGAATTTCATTGAGCATGTCAACATTTGTACATACTCTTAGATGGTCTCGCTTTCACTGAAGTTTAAGATGCTCTTTGGATGGTTTTACACAAGATTTTGGAGTTTATGCAGCTTGAATCCGAACAAATACATCCTGACATGTTATTTTTCAGTTGTTTCAGTAAATTATTATTGTTTTTGTTGTTTCTTTAACATTTTTGTTCTTGATTGATAAATAATAATAATAATTATTATTATTATTTTTGTTTTGTCAATAATATTACTGTTCATTATTGATTATGATACATTATTATTATACTATTATTATAATGTTATATAAATATATATAATATTATAATGCATAATACTATATATTAACCTAGATATTTAAAATATATGCGAATTACCAGTAATATTATATTGTAAAACATTGTGAATCAGTCATTTGTGTGCAAGATATGCCATTCATACATCATTATTTCAAAAAGGTCTACGGTCTGCATCTTTATAAAGATTTTCCTATACTTCACCTGTCAAATTCAGGAACCCTTACCCGTATTCGTCTCATAGCGACCAATATTTCAATCCTGCTTTTGGGTCGCACAATATCCAGGCTCCCGATGAACTGTTGCAGAAGAGGTTAAACAATTAACATAAGATAAACTGCATATTCTGGGACAAAGTCAATGATTTGCATGCATACCAGTGCAACAGGTGATGTACAGTTAGCCACTTAATGGTAAAACCTTACATTACACTGTCCATGTAAATATTACACATTAATAAAATAATTACATCGACAATGGGTTTTTACAATCCCTTCAACAAGATAATTACATATTACTGAATAATGCAGTTACATGGTAACAAGTGCACTAATGAAGTAGTACACAATAATTCATAAACAATTGCATTTTTTTCTAATATTTACCTTCACCTCGAATGTGAGCCCATGCTGGAACTGCCCATCATTATCAGCAGGAATCCTCTGATCCACTGAGTCGTCTACCAAATTATATTTACTCTTTTCCAGCATCGTTGTATGGTATGGAAATATCGTTCGATACCTTTATTTACTCAAAACATGCTGAAGCCTCTGCACTGATTTCTGAGAGATTTCTCACAGAACGATGACGGCAGACCTGAAAATGTCCAAAGGCAAAGGCAGAGATGCTCCTCCGCAGAGGCATTCAGCATCATTTAGAGTAAATATGATCTTAGGTGTTTGTTTCATAGCCGAGCAGAAGGCTCAGAAAGCGTATGTTGGCTGTTAGTGCGCAAAGTCTGGATTTCCAGCATGCTGATAAATATCCCACCTGTCCCCGTTGGCGCAGACTGTCCCTTATCGTGAATTTATGGGTCTTACTATGGCAACGGCTTGTCTATTAATATTCAATGGACAAGCCTTCGCCATTGGAAGGTCATCAAGCAATATTAGCATGACTAAAGTCATATTCATGAGGAAAACATTCCCCATAGGAAGGTTTGCAAGCAAAGTCTGCATGAGCTCATTAATATTCACGTACCAACCTTCAGCGGAGTAGCATTCGTAATTTCGCATCCATTATTTCAAAGGTTTGTGTGAAGCCATACAGTCAGGCTGTGAAATATACCGGACTTTGGAAACACTTATGGAGTGCTGACATCTTGTGGTTAAAAAGATGAACGCGCTTGATGCATGCATTCACGCTGCGTGGTAAAAAAACAACAAAAAATCCACTTCTACAATGAAATTGAAGCCATGCACTGTGGCTTAAACTAGAAGAATTTCTGTAATATCACTCATAGACAAACTGACAGACTAATCTAAAGACTGTATCTAAAGGGGCTTTGACCAATCCCAGTGTTTACAATATGTAGCCTAGGCCAATATAGCTACTGTATACACATGCACCGAATACTCAAGTCAACTCAATAAAAATGGCCCAATGTGCTGTACACAAGAAGCATAAAATCTAAAACACAAGAAAAACATAGAACATTGTTAGCATAACACCAAAAACATAAAACAATAAAACATGTCATTCACAGTTATCCGACCAATCAAATGCCAAAAGCCTGGTAAAACAAGTTAAAGCCAAATATTAAAAATGTCCATGCTTGATGAGGATTTTATAGATAATGGCAAAGCATTCCAAAGAATATATCTAGACTAGACCTTATCTGAACAAATCTAACTGTTGTGTGTGTGTGTGTGTGTGTGTGTGTGTGTGTGTGTGTACCTGTTATTCCCTACATTATGGGAAACAAATGTCCCCACAGTGATAGTAATACCAGTAATTTTTGATCTTGTGGGGACATTTTTTGGCCCCCATGAGGAAAACAGTTTAAATTACACTAAATTAAGTTTTTTTGAAAAATGCATAAAGTTTTCTGTGAGGGGTAGGTTTAGGGGTAGAGTTGGGAAAGGGGCACAGTATAAAATCATTATGTCTATGGGAAGTCCCAATAAAAAATGGAAACCTGTGTGTGTGTGTGTGTGTGTGTGTGTGTGTGTCTGCAAAAAGCAGTGGGATTTTTCAGTGACTCTTTCTGCAGGTTACATTGTTACGCCAGTAGGTGGCAACAACTGTGCCTTTATGAATGAGTCATTGAATCATTCATTCAGCCAATTTGTTCAGAAACACTGATTCATTCAGGAATGTCCTGCAAATGTCTTCACGAGTGAATTCATTCTGCTCTGTGTTTGTATGTCCATTTTTTATTATTTTTTGAATATTTTTGGAAATTAGTTTACAATATTGTAACAAATGCAAGTCACTCAGTATAAACATTAGTATAAACATTGCATTATTTATTAACATTATAATTTTACTGTAAAATACTGTGAAATGTTTGGTTTTTGAAGTGACAGCTATGAATTACTGTGTAATTTATGGTTTAAAACAGTAAAAGGAAATTCCCACACTGTAAAAATGAGTGTAATTTTAACTGTAACTTATTGTAAGAACACTATGGAAAAAAAACAACAACAATAATAATAAAAAAAACTGTTAATATGTTAACAGTAAGTTCCTATACCATATACAGGGAAACATTGTAAAAGATCTAAACAGACATTCCATGTAATTATACAGTAAAATGCTGTTAATTGTACCGTTTTTAGAAGTAAAAAATAACAAATCAACGCATAATTTACAGTCAAAAAACTGTAAACTGATATTCCCAGAATTCCCTGCTTGACACTCCACATTTGAAAGTATTTTGTTTAAATAATCATGTTTCTCAATATTTTTTGTTATCAGTTACGTACATTTGGGTTTTTCTTATCTTCAGTGGTTAAACGAATGTTTATTGCATTATTAGTCATGTGTGTTACCATGATGGCGTTTTGTGTTTGTTGGAATGACTCTGTGTGCCTTCTGTATATTACTATGTACTTTAGCTTGTGGAAAACTACTACTAACTACTAACTTTGATTTTTCTGTATTTTTTTTTACAAAATTATTCTGGCAACCACAGCCAATTTATTTATTTATTTTTACAGTGCAGAAGTTGCTGTGTGACACATCATATATGATTATATTTTATTTACATAGTTTTGTTTCTTTCCGTTTTTTTTTTTTTTTGGTCAACAATAATATACATGGATGTTTTGCATTACATTTTATGTTATTTAGTGTTTTAAACATGTTTGTGTCTTACCTGATGTTGCTTTATCTTTGTGTGTATGACCATATGCACCGTCCAGTTGGCGAATGGCTGGTAATTCTTATGAATTTGTACACAATTTCATTCATATGCCTTCATATGATCCACTTACACTGCACTGCAGTAATCAAATTGTATAAGAATCAGTGATCTTAAAGGGTTAGTTTACCCAAAAATGCGCAAAGCTGACCTCATATGTCATTCCCCCGGCACTGCTTCCGTGTACAACAGTGAACGCAAGCTACATTAAAGTGATTATTACGTTTTGAATATGGATATTTTTCTTACAAAAACACATCGATTCGCTACAGAAGGCCTTTGTTCACCCCCCGGAGCCGTGTAAGACACTTTTTTTTTATGGATGGACGCTTTTTATTTAACTTGTTTTGGACTGAAGCATGCAACACCCGCTGAGTGCCATGAAACAGCTTGAAAGATCAAAGACAATTTTTTTATATAACTCCGACTGGATTCGTCTGAAAGAAGAAAGTCATATACCCCTAGGATGACTTGAGGGTGAGTAATTTATGGGCTTATTTTCATTTTTGGGTGAACTAACCCTTTAACACTTCTAATCAGTTTAGAAACTACAACAAGTATACATTCTTCTGAATTAATATGATCTCATTCATACGTTTTCCGACAATTTGCTCACTGTGCTAAAGGGTAGGTTTAGGGGTGAGGTTATGGGAGTGAACCTTCATACAACATTAATACAACCTTCATACATTTCATACAAATCAAATTGTACAAAATCATACTAAATGAGAGCTGGAAATGTTTTATGGACAGGCCACTTCAGCTCTGATTCCTCATGTGGCTTTTATTTTTACCAGCTGTATTATCATGGTGCACATCAGTACATTTTATGGTACAAACCATTTTTTTTTTTAGATTGGTATATTAACATTATATAATTTCACTTTCAAACCTGCACTGTCTTGTTGCTGTCTTTGCCTTCAATTAGCATTTTAATGGGCTGTTGCCTAACAAGACTAACACCTAGTTTGCCTCACTGATAATGCTTTTGATATTTCAGGCGTCATCATCAAACCTTTATTCATTTATAGAGACAAGTATGACCTTAATGTTCTTTTGGCTCATGGGTCTACCTCTCAAGGTGTTGAGAGACTTGCGTCATACTCCTGAACTTGATTGTGATGTGACTATAAATAAGTGCACACAATAACACAGCAAATGTGTGCACTGCTTGACACGCTATGTTTTCACAGTACAGAAACAGGTGAGAATATTCTGTCTCAGAATGCACTGTACCAATTGAGTTTTTTTTTGTCTTATTACTTTAGGGGACTGTGAGGCTTGTTGTTCCACAGTTCATCTTTTGTCAGTTTGATCTCAAATCAATGTAACAGCCCCCTTCGGAGATGAAGAATAAAAGAAGAGAGTGAAATGGAGTGCGAGCACAGGACAGACACAATATGAAGGATGAATGTGAATGTTCCCTTAGAAAAATGTTAGCCTGATAACAGCAGGATGCTAAATGAAGCTAAATGAAGCCAATCAGTTGTTATTGTTGCATTTTCAGTAAAGCTAAAGTACCCATCATGCATTAGAGGCTTAAACTGAGAGATTTTTTACTTGTCATTGAAAAATTAGTACACTGAATCAATCCGAAATTGCTTGTAAATTTCACACTTAATTACAAAGAAACGGCAAGTAACATGTTGAATTAAACATGAAATTTAAAAATAAAAAAGTTTTTTCTTGTACACTGTAAAAAAAAAAAAAAAAAGGTAAGTTTCAGCCAGGACATTGTCCAGTAATTTTACGGACATTTCCATTAACTTAATGCAATGAAGTGCAAAATTCAAAATACACCTGTTCAAAATACAAATTCAAAACACCTGTAAAAAAAATCAATACAGAAAATTCTTTCAAATGAATACAGCCCATTGTGCCATTTTTTTACAGTATAAAACATAATCCAATAATTATTTTTTACAATTTAGTTAATAAAATGCAATAAATATTACCAGTAAGATTTAGTCATTTTACAGCATTAAAACGGCTTTGTATTATTATATTTTTCTATTTTTATGCTTGAATAATTTTTAAAAATGTATTTAGAAAAAAATATTTCTTAAAATATTATTTATTTGAAATAATTAATTTAAATAATTATTTTTTTCTAAATAATTAATTGATTTAGCATCTATTTTTTAATATTTAGTTTTTGCCATTACAAAATCATTTTTTAAATTTATAGTAATATTAGGATAAAAAATACACCCAATCCCCCACCCCCTAATTGTGTTTATATTTAAACAAGGAACTTCTGGGGGTAAAAAAAACAAAAACAGTAAAACCCTTCCCATTCCAACTTCCTGACCGACAGACTTATGAGGACTTCCTCATCACCAGCTCCTGTCTTCAGGAATAGAGGCTTCAAATGATCCACAGTCATGCGGAACAATAGAGATGGAAAACACTGGTAATTTCTCTGAAATCTGTCCATTCCATATATACCGTTCCTCTGTTGTGTCTGCATGCTCCAGTGTGACTACACCATACATAGCCCTGATTTATGAGTAACTTGTGCGGGGAGGTGGGTGTCTGTCACCTGAAACAGCAGCAATGACTAAATGTGGCAGTATTTACTGCAAATAACTGTGACATGGCAGTCCGTTGACATTGTTTTTCATTTCATCAGCACTTACCATAATCATACTGCCAAAAAAGAAAGTGCACCCCATCCTCAGACATATTTAGAAGAAGAAGGAAATGTCCTCTTACTGTAAGAGAGAGGCCCGGGATCCATTTAGCACTGGCAGTGTGAGCTCACTGTCTAGCAATCCACAGGCCTCCACAGCCCGGCATTTCTCTTAACAGAGGTTTTATTATAAGAAGAAAATATATAAAGAAAATAAAAAGTTGTAGATTCATACAACAGTTTGTTAGGCTACTGAGGGACTCGTGTTTATTTAGTTGTAGTTTCAAAATTGATTAGAAGTGTTCAGATTACTGTTTCTTTACAAATACTATAGTTTAGTTGCATAGAAACAATATTTACATTCATCTAATGGTAGTAACAAGGGGGTCTGTAATACATGGAAATCCATTAGCTTTCCCATTCATCTCAATGGCAGTTGCTTGGCTGGCACAGGACCCTCTGGATCTGCCATTTATTCTCATAAGAGGAACTTTCCTGGTCTGGGACATGAAAGGCAACAGACAGATAAAATGTAAATCCATTTCAAAACCCCTCCAAAAAAATTTTTGTTTAAAATAATAATAAATAAATACTAATAAATAAAATAAAATAAATAAATAAATACAATTAAAAATCTACTGTGATTTAATATAATATGTATTATTTCACATAGTTTTTGGAGTTATTTTGTTAGAATACACAACTACTTTTAAATGGTGTTCAATGAAGAAAGATCCTTTTTAGAAGTAGATACTGTAGTTACAACATCTACCAGTAGGGGTAGACACAATATTCTAAGACCCTCAATGTAATGTAATATTAGCTCTCTC
>NW_015546155.1:361980-371814 GCF_001515605.1 Sinocyclocheilus anshuiensis | reverse complement strand
TATATATATATTTATTATTTTAAATTTAGTTAAATTATTTATTTATTTATTTTCCCTGGCTGTTGACAGTATTTTCAGATTTATGGAGAAATAAAATCTCCAAAAATGTCCAAAATCTTCTCTGTGCAAACTAAAAATAAACCAAAATGAAACAACAAATTTGAACTTGGCGTAATTCAGTGTTCAAATTTATATTCTGGAAATGTATGCAAATTCTTGCGTATTTTATGAGATACTGTCTAATTTGCATATTTAAACATAACACTTCAAAACAAAACAAAACATTTCATAACAAAAAAATATTTGCAATTCTCAATGTTACATTTTTACCCTATTTGGCTGTCTGGCCTTAACTGCAATATAATAAAACTACGAAAATATAAAAAACTGGGAGTGTCAATTTAGGTACATTAATGAACCACAACTCATTTTGTGATTCAAGGAGTTCACCAACTGTATGTTCTTTAATATAAACAATTATTATGGGGGGAAATAACAAATATGAGAAGCATTTATAGCATTTTAATTAATTCTAATTGGATTTTATGGTCTTCATTCTTAACAGGTTCTTCTTGTCTATGTGGATGTTTGGAGAATAAAAAAGCTTTTGATGTTGTATTATAAGTTCTTAAAGGGGTCATATGATTCCCATTTTCCACAAGTTGATATGATTCTTTAGGGTCTTAATGAAAAGTCTGTAACATAGTTTGGTTAAAATTTCTCAATGGTAGTGTAAAAAACACCTTTTTTACCCTGTCAAAAACAGCTCTTTTCAGATCAAGCCGTTTTTGTAGCATTTTCCTTTAAATGTTAATGAGCTCAGCGGCTCAGATGTCGGGAGTAAATGATCACTGCTATGTTCATTATTACATCCAACAACAGAACACCTCAATCGCTTAGGAGTCATTCTTGTCTACAACTGCTCCAGCGGTGAAACAATGTTGGACTGATGACAGCTCACTCAGGGCGGGTCTGAGGTAAGACACCAGTCCAGTCTGTGCTGAAACGCTACTGTCAATCAAATTATTGTGGGAGGGGCCTGTTTTCGTGACGCCACACAGACAGGCATCTGAGATCGGCTCGATTTGAGAAAGGGGAAAACATTTAACCAGATTAAAAAAAAAAAAAAACACTGGGGGGATTTGTATCATTATAGGGTGGTTGTGTACACACACTGCCAACACACATTTCAGTTCAAACAACTTGTAATTGTGCATGTAGCATCCTATGACCCCTTTAGGAACAGTGTGTTTTGGTTTCTGGGTTCTTTAAGGCATTCATTTTTTTGTTATTCTCAAGAAGTAGAGAATAAAAAGCTCTCTTCAAAACTAAAAAAGTCTTTAAAAATACTAACATGATGGTACATTTTCATAAGACTGTTCTACGACTGTTTAGTCCGTTCTACGAGCAATATCGAGCCAGTTTTCCCTGTTCAAATGTGAATGGTGAGAATTATTGCGGACACCGTAGTGTTCATACAGTTTTAAAGGGCAGCATAAGGGGGTTCAGAGAAAGTGAGTCAGAGTGGGCTCCTGCAGAGGTGTGGAGTGGGTGAGATGAGTGGACCACGCTGTCGCCATGGAGACCAGCCTCATCACCACTGAGCTTTCCTGGAATAAATACTGCTGCTTGGCTGTGTATTCTGGAAAAATTGAATGATCCTGTTGGTAGCAGCTAATTATGTGTGTATGTGAATAGAATAGATTTTTTGTCTTTTTTATGAGGCTCACTGAGAAAGGCACCAGGCTTTGTGTGCTGGAGGTGACTAAGAGCCTCCATTAACTCTTGTGAGTGGGATGTGTGGGAAGATGAATGGCAGAGGTGGGATGTCTCTTACGTATTATGACATTAAAACATCATTTTCTTTTAGCTGCACATAACATAAAAATATATATATATAAAATAAAATAAAATGTAATTAAAATGTAAAAATGTAATTAAAATAAAATAAAATCTTAAAAGCAAAGCAAAATAAAACAACCTGTGTGAGTGGGATATGTGTGAAGAGGAAATGCATTCATTATGACATTAAAACAGCCATTTCCTTTTAGCTGCACATATAAAATAAAATAAAATAAAAATAAAAGTCAAATAAAAGTCCAATAAAACTCATATATTCTAAACACATTAATTCAATAATTTTGCTGTCGATGATTATGCATTTAAAGCTGCAGTCCGTAAGTTTTGCCTCTTTGTCACCATCTCTGTTTGAAAACCTGGAATTGCAGCTGTGTGCGTAATTATCTAGCTTGCGTGGGTTGTGAGTTGGGCGGATGAATCTAATGTTCTGAAGAGTATGTGTGGCAGTCAGTCACCGCAAAGTAACAAGTCTGCCACGTTTGTTCTGACCAACTGAGGAAAACACATTACCATAAATCTTGCTACCAATGGTGATTAAATCTAAAGATCGGTTTGCTCATATCACATCAAACCATTCAAATTATTTTTATTGTTATACTTTATTCTCAAATGATTAATGTTAAAGAGGTCCTATTATGCTTTTTCACTTTTTCGACTTTAGCTAGTCTGTAATGTTGTTGTTTGAGCATAAAAAAGATCTGCAAAGTTACAAAGCTCAAAATCCACTTCAAAAGGAGATATTTTATTTAACAGAAATCACTTTTCAAAAACTTCAACGAACGACTCGTTTGGACTACAACGCATATTTTCCGGGATTTGTGATATCACAAATATCGACGAATGGGACAAGACCTGGTTGAGCTGCACTAGAGAAGGCAACGAATCGGAGACACGCTAGCTTTCCCAAAGCAGACGAACTTAAAATGTGGTTACAATCATCCGGGTTTAAATCGCGCTCAAATTGATTTGATTTTGACGCAATATTTACACTGAAGCTAGCAGGCAGCTATGGCAAGGGGCATGACATTTCCCGACCAGGCGTCAGGCGCAGAGTGCTGCCAATCACAACACACACTGGCCCAGCTAAAATTATTCAGGCTGCTGTGAGAAAAGGCTATAAATGATCCGCCACCTGCACGATCCTCACATGCGATAGCTTATTAGCCGGGACAACTTCTTTATGTTTACAGATGTGATGTAATGACGCAGCGGCGTGCTCGAATTTCCCGCGAAAACCTACCCGTACCACTCAAATTAGAAAATATTATTATAAACTAACCGTTGTGAATCGGGCTAAAGTAAGGCGATAGTTTTGAACACTGGTTGGTTATGTATTTGCTCAAATATTGATTTCGGATCATTTTTAACAAAAAAAAAAAGTTATGGACTGCAGCTTTAAAAAGACGCATGGCAAAAGACAAATCTTTGCATGTAAAAATATTTATTCATTTTTTTCACTCAAATGTTCAATAGATAACCCACATTTGTTCATCAAATATAAATACTATTTTCAATATAACTTTCAGTAAATACTCATAGGCAATACAAAATACACACTTTACATAATTGTGCAAAAGTCATTCCACTTTCACAGTTATTGTCCAGTGCTGCAAACTTGATCTCTGTGTGCTCCACTGCTGTATTCATAGGATTAATGTTCTCGAATGTCTGAGGCCTTCCAGTCTGACTTTTGAGTCCATGTTTCCAGTCCCCCTGAACCTCAGGAGACCGGTTCAGATCATTCAGGGACCATCACGTCACACAAATGCCATGTTTATCAGGGACGCATTCCTCCGCTGTCGTCTTTAGGGTAGTTTAACCCACATGTTATGTGATGAGTTCCTGGTAGACCGCTGACTTGAGGAAACGAGGGTAGCAGTCTTTCTCCATAAGGGTGTAAATTTTACTCTGGGCAAGGTTGAAACAGGACAATGTGGGCTGCTCCATATTCTTTAAGGTGATGGTTCTAGTTTCATGGTCAAGATTAACCTGAAAATAAGCAGAGGAATTATTTGCCATTAGATTTTTTTTGTCCATGAAATCTATGTGTGAGTGTGAGTTTTTGTGCTATTAATATTCTTCGAAAATGTACCTCTCTTGGTGCGTCAGAGCAGATGAACTCCTCATAGATTTTCCTGGCCTTGGAGCACAGCTTCGAGGAGCTCTTCGTGTTCCTGTAGTCCTCACAGACCAAATAGAAAGCAACATTTTCTTCACTGTACTCCGATGACAGGAACGTTGTGAAAGCGCACTGTCCCTCTGCGAAAAAACATGAAGAAAACATTAGACCTGAGAGCCACCTGATAGCTTTCATTCTACAGTCTGAGAATCATGTGCTTTATGTTGCCACCGTTCTTGCTGATATTAATTTACCTTTGTGAGACAGGAGTTCATGGAAAGACCAGTTCTGTCTGTCCTCCAGCATCAGTTTTTCATTTTTTTGTGAGTGGCCCATTATATTAAGCTCTTGCTTTAGCAGAAAACTTCCAAACCGGGCCTTGAGCTCCTTTGCCCTGTGAGGAACAAAAGTATTCATCATTGCATTGTGGGAAAGTACTTAAAAATTGCTCAAGAATTAAAATCAAAAACAGCATATATTATCACTTAATTTTGGGATAAGCTACTTAACTGGTCTAGTTTAAAACAAAATAGTGTCATCTGCTCTCCCTATACTACTTATTTTTTGAGTAAATATGAAACATACCTTTCCAGACAGGTGTTTGGCAGATGCTCTAGTGATCGACACATGTTAATAGGTCCAGAGGTTTCCCACTATGCTCCACAAGTTAACAGTTAGTATTGTCTGAGACTTTTGATTCTGTCTAAATGCCAGCAGCGCTGGGCTATTTATACAGTTTCGTGCTCCATGACATCACTTGACTCAGCCAATGAAACGCAGGCTGTGAAAGGAGGGGGAGTTTCTGCCCTTCACGCAGCCTTTAGTCTCCAGTGAATCATTTCCAGTAGAAGGCACTGCCTTAAAGATTCACTTTTTCCTCCCTTGTGCTTAATCGTCTCCATTTGGTGCATTAAAAAAAACATTGGAAATGGATGCAAAGCCAAATGTTGAGCTTTACAAGGATAATTCAACCAAATAGGAATTTTTTGTAGTATTTACTCACCCTTATGTTGCTCCCAACCTTTCTTTTTATGTGAAAACCAAAGAAGATATTGATGTTTCAGTGCTTTTTTCATACACTGAAAGTCAGTGAGATCCATTAGACACCATTGACTTTAATAGTATAGACAAAAACAGTTCTTCAAAATATCTTCTTTTGATTTCCACATGAGGGTGAGTAAAGGATTACAGAATTGTCATTTTTGGGTGAACTGTGCTTTGAAGTGTTTGAATTTCTGATGCCATTGTGTGAAATCGCTACACTAAAAAATGCTGGGTTAAATATAACCCAGCGCTGGGTTATATTTAACCCAGCATTTTTTAGAGTGTATACAGTAGTTTATTCGATTACTTTTAATGCTAATGAATAGATACTGTAACTATGTGAATACAAATATAGCAAGTACAGTATATTGATGCAAATGCATTAACTAAAAGCTGCATACATGTCATTATTAATAACTATAGGCTGATGGAAATTTATTTTAACCACACGTGTGTGTTAACAGGGGCTGTTTGCTGCATATAGGAAGTCTCAGCTGAGACTTGTAGACAGGAGGAAGCCCACCCACGTGCCTTAAAACCCCTGCTGATGCAAATGACTCACACTGTGTGAACCCGTCTGGTATTCAAGCGGAGGGTCTTGAAAGCATTGTCGTACCAACAGGAAATAGAGACGGAGAATATGTGGGAGATGTCTGGGTATCTGAAAATTACAAGAGAAATCTGTTCAGGTGAAATTAATTGTGATTCCCTTTGTTCCAAATGATTCTGGATCCAAGCAAAATGATGCAGCCTCATGCAATTTTTTATGCTCTTTTGAGTTGCATGTAAATAAAATATTTATCCTGCTGAGAGGAGATGCTTCTGTATTTCTTTTGATAAGCAACGAGTGTTATCTCAGAAGAAATGCTATTGCCTTGAAGTTGTTCTTTTGTAGGCTATATTGAAAAAAAAAAGTAAAAAATGGTCAGAAATCTTGAAAAAAAGTGTTTTATGCTGTAACATTTAAACTAACTGGTATTATTCCAATAAAAAAATATTATTTAATATGACTAAATCAACTTGACTACTTTAGGTTATGCCATGAAAGTTATTTTCAAGTGTTCAAAATCGAGTAGAAACTCTATAAAATACATGTATAAAATAGGGTGATAGGGTGAATTTTCATTTCATGTTGACTCTAAGGCTTTATTTTCTCTCTATTTATTGCTGTTACAACAATAATTAAAGAGATCTCAGTCTTAAGTGAACCTGTAACCATCACTGTTAGCAATAACATGGTTTGTTTACTGCCTTTGGTATTGACTTCTCAGTGCCAGAGATTTGATTCCAGCAACTGTGAACTTTATTACATTAATTTGGAGGACAATTATGTTGTGCTGTGTTTACATGCTCAATCAAAGGTCGGTGTTTTTGGGGACAGAGTGTTACAGCATGTGTCTCAGGCCAGCTGTGGCATGTCTTATTGTCACTGTCACTTTAGTCTGGATGCAAACATGTTTTCTTTGCTAGTGCCCAGGCAGAAAATAATATACACCCTGCAAAGTCATAATGTATAAAAAATATTGTGGGAAAGAAGGAATAAAAAAAAAAAAAAGCCTTGTGTTTATAATTGTCATTATATACAAATAATTTGTCACTAAATTGTCACTATTAATGCGTTTCTGTCAAAGTCCTTTTCTAATTCAGAGAAAAAAAAGGTAATTGCGACTTTATTAGTCATTATTGCAACTTTGTATCTAGCAATTGTGACTTTATTTGTCATAATTGCAACTTCTCACAACCAACTTTTTTTTTCTCATAAATGCAAATTTGTTCCTCATAACTAAAACTTCATTTCTTAATTGAAACTTTAGCATCATTTCAACTTTGTATCTCTTTATTTTTGTATCTATTTATCATAATTTCAACATTGTATCTCTTTATTTCTTGCAATGGAACTTTAAATCTCACAACTGCAACTTAATTTATCATAATTTAGACTTTATTTTTCATTATTGTGAATTTATTTCTTTTAATTGCAACTTTATTATAGTTGCAACTTTAGATCTCACAATATCAGCTTCATTTCTCACAATTTGAATTTTAATCTCAAAAATGCAACTTTATTTCTCTTAATTGTGACTTTATTTCTCATGATTGCAACGGTGTTTCTCACAATTACATATTTATTTCTCACATATGTGACTATTTCTAACTATGCACCTGTATATATCACAATTGCAACTTATTTCTCATAATTGAAAGTATGTATCTCACAACTGCGACTTTATTGTTATAATTAGGACTTTATTTCTCGCAAATGTGGCATTATTTCTTGCATTACAACTTTATATGTCACAATTGCAACTTTGTATCTCACAATATTGACTTCATATCTCATAATCGTTACTATTTCTAGCAATGCGACTTTATAGCTCACAACTGTGACTATATTTCTCATAATTGCAACTGTGTAGCTCACAAATGCAGCTTTATTTCTCATAATTGTGGCTTTATTTCTCACAATGCATCTTTTTGTCTTGAAATTTCCTTCATTTCTCACAATATGCATTTATTTCTTATTTTACTTTAGCTCACAGTTACTTTTTTATTTTTTAAACTAGTCTTCTTTTAGGGGGTGTTCTTGGCAATTTACAGAAAGATGTCATTTGTATTTAGTTTGACAGATTCTTATTTAGCTGTTCCTGATTATCTGGATGTGATGCGCACAGCCAATCTTTTTTGTGAATTGGTGCCGCCGGAAAGCTGCCTGCCTCTGGAGCTTGGCTTCCTGCTCTGTTGAACAATGGAAATAATTAACAAGCAATTGTGAACCACAATGCCGTTTCTATTTAAACTCAGCGCTTCCATGGAAGTTGGCTCGTTCAGCTCACAGGAACACTTCAACAGCACAATATTTAATCACGATAAACGGATATGATGTGAAAGTCACATCTTATTGGTTTTATGTTCTGCCTCTTTGTAGGCTACAGTTTGTATAATCCAGGTTATGATGTCCCTTTTTGAATAACTCATCATTTTTTAATGAAATATCTGTTATATGAGCTGAAAAGGATGTGAGACATATGATGCCAAACCAATGGTGCCAAGATGTGAGTAAAAGAGCGTTTAAAGAGCTCATTTTGCACACCTATAATTGGGTCACATGAAGATCAATATGGAATAAAGAATCCTTGTGTCATCACGGTTTTTATGGAGCATATTATGTCTTCATAAACCTGGGCCAGATAACTATAAATAGACCAATCCCAAACCTTTTTCTAATCTAACCACACTATAATCAAAATGAAAACTTGATGTATAATAGACACTTCAGCTCTGTATGTGTTCTGTATGATGGCAGGAAAATATATTTCATTAAACTCAGTCAAATAATATAGGCCAGAGATATTTAATAAAGCACCTATTTTCTTCATTTTACATATAACTCTATTATTGCATTCATTTATCTGTTGCATGAAAATCAGGAAAACACTTCATACAGATATGAATTTTAAATTAATTTTATTTTCAAATGTGAGAAGGCATTCATTAGTCACTTTTCATGCTTTCATATCTGATATAACGATAATGTCTGATTTGATTAGATTTTTTACACAAATGCTGACAAACACATCGTCATTGTTTTAAGCACTTCTTTCATGCTTTCATATCTGATATAACGATAATGTCTGATTTGATTTGATTTTTTACACAAATGCTGACAAACACATCGTCATTGTTTTAAGCACTTGTTGACTAAACAGATGATTAAACCCCCACCAACACATTTGTCATGATGGCATATTCAACAGAAATTTCCCTTGGGAAAATATAATGACAACTCATCTTCTGACGTTGCTTTTTAGCGAATCCATGTTTGCCAAATCCATGTATTATAGTGGCAAAAAAACAGAACTTTCTTCACAAAATTATTGAAAACATGATCAATATCAGTCAGTAATTGAATAAATGACAAAATATTGAAAAATAATAATGGATAAAAGGAGCAATGTTTTCTTAATGATTCCGTATCTATTTAAATAACATTGCTAATGAGGATGACTTGCAAATGTGTGATGCTTCACTTGGTTTTTGCGAGTGTGGTACTGGTTTTATAAACAAATAGTTCATATTGAGTTACTTACATTTTAAGCATATTGTCAGTTACTTTGTTAAATAGTTCCAAGCAGAGTCAAAGTAAAATAAACTTTTGCACATTTCTGAGCAACAAAGTATGCATATTACATATTCAGTCTATAGGTATGTGTTGTCATATATAAACGTTTTTGGATTATCTTCTTCTTGCTAATTGGAATAAAACTGCTATACTTGATTATCTGCCTCATCTTCCCGTCACTGCCACATTACATGGTGTTTCGTTCCTGAATGAATAGCTGTTTTTGAACAATCTGACCTAGTGAATGAATTACTCATAGTCACTTGTTTCGTTCCTGATGTTTTTGAACGAATCAGTTGTATGAATGATTCAATGACTCACTCATAAAAGTCAATTCCCACTGCCTACTTGTGTATCGATGTAATTTACAGAAAAAGTCACTGAAAAATCCTCACCACTGTCTGTCTGGAACATGCAAACATAGACATATAATACAAACAGTGAAAAGACCCAGTGCTGTATATCAGCACTCTCAAAAGCTGTTTAATCAATCATATCCGAGAACTTGTATAATTAGAATTAAACCTAAAGTCACCTTTATTTGACCCTCTAACTCTAGCACTTTCTATTCTATTTTAATTCTACTTTATCTATATTTATCTTTCTATTTTTTTCTATTGTATCTACTTGTTTTTCTTTGTGTGTGTATAATATATATATATATATATATATATATAAACCTTGCTACGTG
>NW_015546155.1:355639-361914 GCF_001515605.1 Sinocyclocheilus anshuiensis | reverse complement strand
TGCTCTTTTGTTAGTTTTGACTGCTTTTATTGTCCTCATTTGTAAGTCGCTTTGGGTAAAAGCATCTGCTAAATGACTAAATGTAAATGTAAAGTAATTACAATTGTTTGTTTTGACAAACAAATTTGCATTTTCAAACTGCTTATGATAAAAGTGTCCTTCAGAATCCTTGAATAAGTTCAGTAAAAAAAAAACACAGAAAATATATGAATTAGAAATGACAGATGTAAGGATAAAAGAAACTCAGATACTTTGATCTCCTGAGAAAGATTCCTAATCAACGAGTAAAATATAAGTAAAGAGTTAACTAGAATAATCAAATGTCAGAATAATTAGAGACAGACAAACAACCAATTTGCCTTTCAACCTACATTCGAGGTCATAATAAAATGGAGTCAGATGAAATAATAAAATGGAGTCAGATTGAGTTAAACCTAAATTGAATAACTCTGCGCCCTGAAAAGACCGAACACGCAAGAGACCTTCATCCGCCACTGGATACCTTCCTTGGGCCATGTGCGCGGACCTTACACAGATTATGATGAACAGGATGTACGTACATAACATGTGACTGGACCTCAGCAGGGACTGCCCAAGCCATTCTTCACGAGAATAAGGGATTTGCCCAACATTCTGGATAACTGGAATTTAACTGAAAGAAATCTTATGGGAATATAGCGGTCTTGAAGTTTCAAGTCATTACAAACTGGCAACTGTCCCAGAAACTGTGGGCCTAAACCAATTTCAGCTTTCCCTCAAGTCGGCCAGAAGAGGTTTTGAAATATGAAGGTTCAAAGGGTCTTGTTGCTAAAAATAAAAATCTCCATTTGTGTAACTGGAGGAACAGTAACAGATAACATGGATAATCTGACTAAATTGATCAAAATTAAATAAAAGTACATTTAATTTGCTTGTAGATTCTTAAGGTAAAAATTGCAGTATGCCGCTTTTTTTCCAGCGTATTTTGCGCTCTAGCCTTTTTTTTGTCTTCAAGGGCTGAGTTAAAATATATATGCATGTATTTTTTTTCTGAACGGTGTGCATATCCAAGCAAAGCATATTCTCAGTATGCCGTTTTATGGGAACAGAGAATGCAACTTGCGTTCAAAATCATTTGATGGGCTTTCAGTGAAGAACAGCCGGGGTCTTTGCATAGAACGGTAGTCTGCATTGAGTAGATCAATTTTCCTCAGTTTTCTGCAGAATCAAGCGCTCCCGGAGGTACCTGGAAAGATAACAGGCTAACAAATGAAATTGGCCTCACCACAGGATGTTTTCATATAAAACGCCTAATTGGGAACATTGTAAAAACTGTGCAGGTTGAGCACTGATATTTGTTTAAACGGCTTTCACTCACAGCTAAAGCTTCAGGAAGCTGGTTTCGTTAGAAGAAAAAAATAACAGAGTGATGCATATTTACACATGCACTTCAGTCTCTATGACAGCAACCTGACATGTGACTCTCTGGCCAGTAAGGGCAACAGGAGGCAATGGGTTTATCCATGACACACTGATGAGTGATTGTCTTTATAGAGATCACACCACCAGGCAGTTTTTTTTTCTTTCCCCATTAATTTTCGCAATCATCTTGTAAGTATTTCAAGTATTTAGAGAAATAATATACTTAAAAAATATATTTAAGTTTGAACTGAAATGTTTTCAGGACAATTACATGTTAAATGCAATTAAATAACAATGTAACAATTTATATTAAATGCAATTAGTTGAACTTAAGAGTGCTTTTTTGACTCACTTAAGTAAGACTTAAGTTTTATTGTAATTTCATAATTACTACTATTGTCTTTAAAATATGGCTAATGTATACTGCTAAATGTACTGACAAGCACTCATGGTAAACTAAAATATACTTTAATGTCATTTCTGTTAAAAAATGTATGTCATGTATTTAAATCTATTTGTAATTACACACTTGTAATGATGAAGTTGCAATTTAATATATTTAAAATATATTAACTTTAAATGTAATGTACATTTATAATATAAATAAAAACACACAACACATCAAAATAAGTGTACTTATTTAAAGCACAACAAGATTATTTAAACATAATGATTTAATTTTTACTATAAAAGCAAAACTTTTAATTTGTCATTATTACAAAGTGCACTTTTTAAAAATGTACTTAAGTGTGTTAAAAACAGCCATGATTTTTTTACTCTTTTTAATTACACATAAGTGGTCTTTTACATAATATAATAAATATGATAAATAAAATCATTTTAAATGCATTGCCTTGCCTTGCAAAGGTAAAATTTGTCACAGTTTGATAAAAAAAAATAATGCAATAAGATACTAACAGGCTCATAACATTTTATATTGTGGTGGGTCATAAAATGTTTTGTCCTGTATAAAGTCTATGAAAAAAAAACAAAAAAAAACTAACTAGATTATATGGATTATTGTTTTTATTAATTTTTTTTAAACATATGATTTCCTAAATTATAGTGCAGTTGATTGAATTAGATTGTGAATATATATGAAACTAAACAAATGGCTTGCAGTCAGAAAGACCCCTCAGAGTAGGGACGTGAAATGTCAGCCCACGCGGCTTCTGAAGAACCTTCAGCTTTTGTTAGCAGCATAACTGCAAAGCTGCCTTAGTAAAAGAAGTCTTATAGAACAGGATGGAGGCATGATTCATTGCTAGAATGAAACTACACAATGATTTTACATGTATATTTTATAGTAAAGAACATTCTGAAATGCATTTGTCATTATGTGTCCGTTTCAGTTTCTTTTCCTCATAAATACATAATTATATTTTGTAAGCATATAGTTACCCTCAACTCAGTTACCTTTGTAAATTCTTCATCCATTTAATGTTTAATAAAATTGATAGTAGAAGTAGACAGAAGTAGAACCCCTTAAGCATTGTTGAGTAGGTGGGGCGTTGTGGTGTAACAGTTTAAGATCTAGACTAATATTAAAAAGGTCATGTTCACCACTGTGCTCTTGATCAAGACACTTAACCTCAGGTTACTCTAGAGGGACTGACCCTTTAAATATATGAGCTAGATGTCACTATAGATAAGTGCATCATGCAAATTACTAAATTAACTTACAGTTTTGACATTTTATCACTAAGTTTTAAACAATTAATCTAGTGAAATGTGTAAAATAGGTGCTATTATATTGTACAGTATCCATATCAGAAGTTGTTTTAGAACTGTTTCGTTGTTATCAGACATCGTATTATCTTTTGGCTACCATAAATGGACTTTTTCAGTTCCCCTTCAGGAACTCGAGCTCCGTCGAATGCTTTGGGAACGCCCCCGGCGAGACACCGTACTGAAGCATGTGTGAAATCAGTCCAATAGCGAAGCGAGACGTCACGAGCGGGGTGACGTGAGCAACCAGGAAGCATAAAGGCGCATCCGGCAAGCACACATGTTAGCTTTTGCTCTTCAGGGAGCGCATCTGTGGTGTGTGTGTGTGAATGTATGCAAAGCACTCAGTCAGTCAGTGAAAACTCTGTATAGCAAGTGAGAAAAAATACCAAATTGTAAATCAAAAGCAAATGTGGCGAGCCGACGGCGTTTCAAGTCGTGTGTTCCTCCCTGCCCATGTTATGTCTCGGGTGGGGATACACACGATTTGTGCGTCGTCTGTTTGGGAGCGGAGCATGCATGGGCAGCTCTCGAGGGGCTGCCAGCCATGATTGTGAGCTTCTCCCACTCTGTGTGCTTTGTTCCCGCTTGGCCGTCTTCGATGAAAGCGGCCAGGTTTGCAATCCTGCTGGGTCCGGCCCCGCTGTTGCTGAGGCACAGCGGCGGCTATTATCATGGGGATCGCAAGTGGATTTAGCGGAGGGATCCGAGACGGCTCGTCCTTATCTCGGTCCTCACCCGCTAGATTCACAGCCCCCTCTCAGGGATCGGAAGCCCGCCCCGCGGTTTCTTCCCCCCGTAGAGAGGGCCAGGCTCTTCATCTATCTTCCTCCGAGGAGGTTGATGTGATGAGCGTCGACACGGAGGAGATTGTGGACTCGCCACCACAGTCCCTCGCGTATGAGGAGCTCGTGGAGGTTGTTACTCGTGCTGTAGCTAAACTGAACATCGAATGGCCAGCCGAGAAACAGGATGCTCGTCCCAAGAGCAAGTTGGACGAGCGTTTCCTTAAAGCCAGATCGCAACCTTCACGTCGGGGCCTTCCTTTTTTCCCCGATCTCCATTCTGAGCTTTCGAGATCGTGGGATAAACGATATTCGTCCCACAGTATCCAATTATTCTAACATCACAGGGCTGAATGAGAAGGGATATGGGGCGATGCTGGTGGTGGAACAGACACTCGCGAGCTATCTGTCCCCATCCTCAGCATCATCCCTGAAGGCCCCGAAGCTTCCCACTAGGACAGTAAGACTGACATCCAGCCTGGTTGGGAAAGCGTATACGGCGGCAGGTCAGGCCGGTGCGTGTCTGCACACTATGGCGGTGTTGCAGGCGTACCAGGCCGACCTGCTAAAAGACCTGGACACTAGGGAGGGAGAGGAATCCAACGCAGTGGCCGAACTGCGTCGGGCCACAGATCTGTCGCTTCGGCCCACCAAGGAAACGGCCAGAGCCATCGGCCGTTCCATGGCAGCTCTCGTGGCCACGGAGCGACACCTGTGGATGAATCTGTCCAAATTACAAGATAAGGACAGATTCTTCCTGCTGGATGCCCCGCTATCACCTTCTGGCCTTCTGGCGGTGCAGTAGACATTGTCGTTGAGAGGTTTCAGGAGGCGAAGAAGCAGGCGGCGGCATTCCAGCGCTTACTCCCTTGCCACCCCCAGGTCTTTGGGACAGCTGAGCGGGAGCAGTCCCAGCCGTCTAGCTCCTCATACTGCCAGACCCAGAAGCAGACGCGACCTGTACTCCCCCGCAGAAAGATCAGGGGACGGGGCGGCGCTCTCGGCCGGGGTCTTCTAAACAGAAAACAGATCTGCGGACTGTTATTATGTCCAAGAGGACCCCAGCCAAGCAGTCCTGACAAATTCCACTATCAGTACCGCGAGGGCAGCCCACCCTGGGGAGGAGAGGTACACACCTCAGTATACGGTGCCCGATCCTCCTCAGTGCCCTCGGGGAGACTTACTGATAGCCCTGCTACCCCCGGTGCTTCAGGGCTCAGTAGGCTCCCGCGAGCAAAATTCCCAGCTGCCGCCCAGCGACGGTACGGCACGGGAGAGCTCGCCCCCTCAGATGAGGGCGCTAGAGAGCCTAGATTGGTTGTTCCCTGCCGGTCAACTGCTTCAGGGCACCGAAGTGGCTCCTCTAGTGACTGGTTCCCTTAGTAGATTTTCTGGCAGCGTGGAAACTTCTGCCGAATGTCTCACAATGGGTCCTGCAGACTGTAGAGAGAGGTTACAGAAATCAGTTCGGTTCTCGTCCACCTCGCTTCAATGGGGTTATTCCTACATTAGTGGGCCCCGAGCAGGCTCTGGTATTGGAACAGGAAGTAGAAACTCTCTTGAGGAAGGAGGCCATAGAACATGTTCCTCCTCTCTCGAGAGAATCAGGGTTCCACAGCCGTTACTTCATCGTTCCGAAGAAGGATAGGGAGTTGCGTCCGATCATAGATCTGCGTCTACTGAACCGTGCTATCAAACTATTTTGGTTTAAGATGCCTAACCATCCTTCCTCAACACAGGAAGTTCCTGAGGTTTGCTTTCGGGGGCGAAGCATACCAATATTGGGTTCTTCCGTTCGGTCTGTCAATCTCACCCCGCAATTTCACGAAGTGCTGGCTCCGCTGCAACTCCAGGGCATCCGCATACTGAATTACATCGACGATTGGTTGATTTTAGCTCAGTCAGAGCAGATGGCAGACTCGGCATCGAGATGTCGTCCTCGCCTATATGAGAGAGTTGGGGTTACTGGCAGCTGCGTCCAACGTGATACCATTTGGCCTGCTGTACATGAAACCCTTGGAGTGGTGGCTCAGGGCCAAGGGGTTTTCCCCGAGGGGCAAGCCGCTTCGTACGATCAAGGTCACGCGGCAATGCTTACGTGCCTTAGACATGTGGAAGAAACATTGGTTTCTGTCTCAAGGCCCGTCACTGGGGGCTCCTTGTTGTCATGTAATGCTAACGACGGATGCCTCCCTCACAGGTTAGGTAGCGGTCATGAGTGTCAACTCTGCCCGAGGTCTGTGGGAAGGCCATCATCTCATGTAGCACATCAACTGTCTGGAGATGTTGGCCATGTTTCGAGCTCTGAAACACTTCCTTCCAGATCTAAGGGGACATCATATGCTTGTCCGTACAGACAAC
>NW_015546155.1:354746-355592 GCF_001515605.1 Sinocyclocheilus anshuiensis | reverse complement strand
ACCTTTTTCAGCACACATCTTCAGCCTTACGGTGATGAATTATTCAAACATTATGGGGCGGTGGGAGCACGGCTATGGGGCGATGCCTCGAGTACAGCAGACACTTGCGAGCTATCTGTCTCCCGAGTCAGCATTGTCCCTCAAGGCCCTGGTGTTGCAGTGGTTGCTCAGAACCAAGGGGTTTTCTCCGAGGGGCAACCCGCTTTGCATGATCAAGGTCACGCGGCAATGCTTACGTGCCTTAGACATGTGGAAGAAACATTGGTTTCTGTCTCAAGGCCCGTCACTGGGGGCTCCTTGTTGTCATGTAATGCTAACGACGGATGCCTCCCTCACAGGTTAGGTAGCGGTCATGAGTGTCAACTCTGCCCGAGGTCTGTGGGAAGGCCATCATCTCATGTAGCACATCAACTGTCTGGAGATGTTGGCCATGTTTCGAGCTCTGAAACACTTCCTTCCAGATCTAAGGGGACATCATATGCTTGTCCGTACAGACAACACATCGGTGGTCTCCTACATAAATCGGCAGGGGGGTCTGCGCTCGCGCCCCTTGTACAAGCTGGCGCGCCAGATCCTTCTGTGGGCTCAGGGAAAGTTCCTCTCGTTAAGAGCAGTCTACATCCCTGGGCATCTCAATCAGAGAGCAGACATCCTGTCGAGACAGGGGCTGAGGCCCGGGTAATGGAGGCTTTGGTCCACCTAAGAAAGGGGTTCCAGCGACCAAGCAAACTAAGAGTCGGTGGGTGGTCGAGACCATCACACTGGCCTATGAGTCTTCTGGCCTCCAGTCACCCATGGGGGTCAGAGCGCACTCGACCAGGGGTATGGCGGCCTTATCAGTGGGCG
>NW_015546155.1:351411-354275 GCF_001515605.1 Sinocyclocheilus anshuiensis | reverse complement strand
GCGGGGGCGAAGCTTAACAATATCGGGTTCTTCAATTCGGTCTGGCATTCTCCCCCCGCACTTTCACCAAGTGTGTGGATGCTGCTCTGGCTCCTCTGCGACTCCAGGGCATCTGCATGCTCAACTACATTGACGATTGGTTGATATTAGCTCAGTCAGAGCAGATGGCTGCTCGGCATCGAGATGTCGTCCTCGCCCATATGAAGGAGCTGGGGTTATGGCTCAACGCCAATAAAAGTGTGCTTTCTTCACTACAGAGGACCACTTTTCTGGGCATGGTGTGGGATTCGACAACAATGCAGGCACAGTTGTCTCCTGCTCGTATCGAAGCGATTCTCACAGCCGTGAGGTGAGTGAGAGAAGGCCAGTCACTTACTGTCAAACAGTTTCAGAGACTGTTGGGTCTGATGGCAGCTGCGTCCAACGTGATACCTTTTGGCCTGCTGTACATGAAACCCTTGGAGTGGTGGCTCAGGGCCAAGGGGTTTTCCCCGAGGGGCAAGCCGCTTCGTACGATCAAGGTCACGCGGCAATGCTTACGTGCCTTAGACATGTGGAAGAAACATTGGTTTCTGTCTCAAGGCCCGTCACTGGGGGCTCCTTGTTGTCATGTAATGCTAACGACGGATGCCTCCCTCACAGGTTAGGTAGCGGTCATGAGTGTCAACTCTGCCCGAGGTCTGTGGGAAGGCCATCATCTCATGTAGCACATCAACTGTCTGGAGATGTTGGCCATGTTTCGAGCTCTGAAACACTTCCTTCCAGATCTAAGGGGACATCATATGCTTGTCCGTACAGACAACCCATCGTGGTCTCCTACATAAATCGGCAGGGGGGTCTGCCCTCGCGCCCCCTTTACAGGCTGGTGCACCAGATCCTCCTGTGGGCTCAGGGAAAGTTTCTCTCGCTAAGAGCAGTCTACATCCCTGGGCATCTCAATCAGAGAGCAGACATCCTGTCGAGACAGGGGCTGAGGCCCGGGTAATGGAGGCTTTGGTCCACCTAAGAAAGGGGTTCCAGCGACCAAGCAAACTAAGAGTCGGTGGGTGGTCGAGACCATCACACTGGCCTATGAGTCTTCTGGCCTCCAGTCACCCATGGGGGTCAGAGCGCACTCGACCAGGGGTATGGCGGCCTTATCAGTGGGCGTGGGATGTTTGTGCTGCGGCAGGCTAGTCCTCTCCGCACACATTCATTCATTTCTACAGTCTGGAACTGACATCTACTCCAGGGTCCCAAGTCCTCTCGTCTTGATGTGCTTGCCAGATACACACCAGACAGGATCCTTTCGACGCAGCTCGAGTTCCTGAAGGGGAACGTCTCGAGGTTACATATGTAACTATGGTTCCCCGAAGGGAACGAGATGCTGCGTCTCCCTGCCATATTCGGCAGGGAACACATGCATACTCCGCTCCCAAACAGACAACACACAAATCGTGTGTAACCCTAACCGAGAGATAGCGTGGGCAGGGAGGAACACACAACTTGAAATGCCACTGAAGAGCAGAAGCTAACATGTGCGCTTGCCGAATGTGCCTTTATGCTTCCTGGTTGCTCACGTCACCCCGCTCGTGACATCTCGCTTCGCTATTGGACTGATTTCACACATGCTTCAGTATGGTGTCTCGCTGGGGGCGTTCCCAAAGCATTCGACGCAGTGACTCGTTCCCTTCGGGGAACCATGATTACATACGTAACCTCGAGATGTTTTTGTGCTTTGTGGAAAAGAATCATTGCTGAGTGAAAAATGAGAAGACAAACCTTGTGAAAAAGAATTGCACTTAATTGTATTGATTGTGCACTTGTTGTGAACTTTAAATCTTAACAGTATATTTAAAAATATATATAAAATTTAAATACACAAGTATTCATAAAGAGAATACACTTTCATGACTATGTGTCTTGTCACAATTAAGTACACTTTTAAAATTTAACTTTGTAATGTCAAATTAAAAATTTTACTTTAAAGTACATTTTAAAACATCATATTTTAATAACCTTTCACTTTCACTTTTAAAGAAGTACACTTATTTTGATGTGTTGACTAACATACTACTGTAATATGTTATATTACGTTTAAAGTTAATATATCTTACATTTATTAAATTGTAACTTTGCCATTACAAATGTGTAATTGCTAATTGATTTAAATATGTGACATACAAGCTTAACCGTATTTTAAATGCAATATATGCAATTACAAAAAGTTTACATAAACCTAAGTCTTACTTAAGTGGGTTAAAAAAGCACTCTTAAGTCAAAAAGCACACATTAATTTAAAACTGCATTGACTATCATTTTAAAAGTAGTGTATTTGATAACATTTAAAGTTAATGTATTTTAAATGTATTAAATTGCAACTTCATCATTACAAATGTGTAATTACAAAAATTCAGTATTTTTAAATACATGACATACACGATTCAATTGAAATGACATTAGCCATGTTTCAAGAACAATAGAAGTAATTACTAGGGAGAGTGGGGTGAGTTGAGCCTGTTTTTACTTAAGGTGTGTTTAAAGTAAGCACATGACAGTAATGTGTCCAAATTAAATATGTAAATTTCAGGATGTGGTGCACATATTGAAATAATCACTTTGGATCTAAAATAAACTGATTTCAAAATATGGCTTTCCAAAAAAAGTGGTCTCTTGGTTCAACTTGCCCCCAGTGTGGGGTAAATTAAAATTGGATAACTCTTCAAATATTTGTGGTTACATCACCAATTTTGTTTAAGGTTGCCTATAAACAAGGGGTAGCTCAACTTCCCCACAGGCTCAAATCACCCTGCTTTCCCCTATATATTACTGCAATTACTGTATGTATGTATGTATGTGTGTGTGTGTGTGTGTGTGTGTGTGTG
>NW_015546155.1:332583-351079 GCF_001515605.1 Sinocyclocheilus anshuiensis | reverse complement strand
ACAAAGTTTCCTGTAAGGGGTAGGTTTAGGGGTAGGGTTGGTGTAGGGCAATAGAAAATACATTTTGTACAGTATCAAAACCATTACGCCTATGGGGAGTCCCCACAAGGATAGTGAACCAGACTGTGTGTACATGTTAGGTAGATACATAACTTCCATAATAAGTACTCTTTTTATGTTATTTTACACAAGGAAAGGCCCAGTCTATCTTCAGACAACAAAACAGGAAGTTTTGCATCTTCTGAATAGCCCAACACTTTGCCCTTCTTCTGTCCCTAAAGAGACTATCTATCACAGCCCATTTCCCCCTCTGTAAACTCCCCATTGCAAAAGATGGGACGAATGTAGTGCTCCGTCGAACAGAGCAATGGTTTAACGTATCAATCCCCTGTGAGATTCAGCCAGAGTGCTGTGACCCTCTCTGATGAGTAATTCACAAGTCTGAGAGTGAGATGGTAACAGACACCATCCTGCCCACACTCTGTGTTATGTGTAGCTCAAATCTCAAGGGATTTCCTGAACCAAGCTGTGTTTAACTAACAACAGTTGGCAAACTAGCTGGCAGAGATGACTAATTCAGTTGACAGACAACATCTAAACACAAAATAAAACAGAGCTCAATGATAAGAACTTTGACTGATGGCTTGCTAGTTAAACGAGTGTGAGAGCTTGTGTGACATGTCACATCCTCTCTCTGGTCATTGAAACTCCTGTCTTGTGGGCGGGGCTTGTGCTTGAATCAGAGATTATTATTATTAATAGAAAAAGATGATGTAGATGTCAAATGTCAAATGCTCTGACAAATAGTTACAGTTTTAAAAGACAGTTAGGGATTTCGTTGCAAAAGACAAACTTGCCCATGTGATGAAATGTTTAATTTACACACAAAATGTTCAAAAGTTTGGGGTAAGTTTCTTATGCTCACCAGGACTGTATTTATTTGATCAAAACTACACTCTTCAAACATTTAACCCAACCGCTGGGTCAAAACAGCCCAATTGCTGGCTTTGTCCCTATTTTACCCAGCACTGGGTTGTATTTGACCCAGCATTTTTTAGAGTGTACAGTAAAACAGGAATGCTGTGAAATATTATTATAATTTAAAATAAATGTTTTCTATTTTAATATATTGTAAAATATAATTTAATTCTATGATGGCAAAGATTAATTTCCAGCATCATTACACCAGTCTTCAGTATCACATGATCCTTCAGAAATCACTCTAGTACGCTGATTTGATGCTCAAAAAGTATTAATTTAGCTTATAAAAATGGATAGATAGATAGATGGATAGATGGATAGATAGATAGATAGATAGATAGATAGATAGATAGATAGATAGATAGATAGATAGATAGATAGATAGATAGAGATTTTACTGAATTGTAGTGTATATTAGGGCAATTTGTCACATGTGTACTATAATTGTACACAGTTTTGTATATGATATTATTTTGGTATTGTATAAAACTGTGAAACTGTAATTACAGTGTCTACTGGCCAAATCAATAGTTTGATATTTTTATACATAATATTTGTTTTTGTCATTTCATAATTGTTTTACCATTTACATTTTTGATGATGATAATAATAATAATAATAATAATAATGATTTCTAATATGATTTATACATTATACTTGTTAAAAAAAACTATTAGCATTTTAAAATATACATTTTTTTTTATTTTTTAATTATTTATTTATTTATTGTGTTTTATGAGACCAGCAGTGGGAATAGGGTGCTATTTGAGTGGCCATCACCTTTCAATGTGTCTTTCAAGCAATAGTCCTTCTCGTCCTGGCGGAAATGCATCTCACCCACTCAGTTTTAATTTCTGCACACACTATAGTACACCTGTCTGTCACCAAGACAAAAAAAATAAGTCATTTCAGGATGGTCTGGCAGCCTTTTGAATCCACTAGATAGCAGCAGAGTGCTATTATATGATCTCTATTTCTCTATTTGATCTCCTTCAGAATTACTTGGATTAGATTGAAATGTGGTTTGAATTAGAGAGACATTGAAATAGTAACACAAGCAACTAAAATATCAACAAAATTGTAGTTTTCATACATTTTAAACCCATGACCCTCCCTGACACAGACTCTTTATTAAATGTCAAATGTCGTTTTGCTTTAAGAGAACAAGTAAAAATATGAAACAGCATGCATGAGTGAGAGAAATCCTTGTTAATAAATGTAAGAAGCTATATGTGAAATGTCTTGTTTATAAATGTGAGATGTCAGCTCAATTAATTTTAGCTTGACAGCTCCATTGCTTTATCTTCAGGGAAGGGCAATCTGATGTAATGAAGAACAGCGGGTTTACTGCTCATCTGAAAACTTGGATTTAATGATTGTATCAATTACTTTATATTCATAGATGTTCTCAGATGATTGCTTATGTAGACACTGCCCTTCAGCAGATAGTGTGAATTAGATTCCGAGCTCAGTGACTGGACAGTGATTAGACAGCTAGTGAGGACACAGTATCCTGTTCTTTTAGTGTCTTTTGTACTACTGCTCGACAAGGCACATAAAACAAGTCAGACTCAGTATATGATCATATATATGAAGATACACACTCCAAAAAATTATTCTCTGACTAAATTATATTCAATTTCTCCTTCCTAATATTAAACTACAAACTCAACAACCTTGTGATGTGATTAAAAATGAAATTGAATAAATTAGACATATCAAGCTAAGCATAATTATTTTGTAGTTAACTAAAATGGCATTGGTGTACTTAAGTATAATTTTTTTAAGTATGATATTAGTAACTTTTACTCTCTACACACTCTAAAAAAATGCTGGGTTAAATACAACCCAGTGCTGGGGTTGGGTTAAACATTTAACCCAACCGCTGGGTCAAAACAGCCCAATTGCTGGGTTTGTCCCTATTTTACCCAGCACTGGGTTGTATTTAACCCAGCATTTTTTAGAGTGCACTCTCTCAATAATTAAATAATAAAAAGTACAAAAGCTGTCACTGGTACGCTACCCTTTCAAAAGGTAAAATGTAAGGTGCATTTTAGTACCTTAAAGGTACATTAGTGCACTAAATGGTACATATTAATACCTTTTGAAAAGTTACCGCCCAAGAGATAGCCTTTGTACTTTTTTCTGTGTACATTTTTGAATAAGTAAATACTCTTTACACTCTACATTTTTAAAGAATAAGGCAATTACTCATTACATGTTGCATGTCGCCTAATTTTTACTGCAGCTGTTTATTTCTGCTACAAAGGGAGCGATATCGCCATCTACAGGGTATTGAAGGTACTACACTGTAAAAAGCGTGTTGGATTTACATCTAATCATGTACTGTATATCGATCCCACATGAATCAATTAGGTACATTAAACAAACAACATTTGTTCACATAATTTCAAAATTATGGAATGAAATCATTTTTAAGTGACCCAATTAAAGTCTCAAATGAATCTTTACATTTTGTTACTTCTGTCAGGACCACTATCGTCAAAGATGATTGACAATTAGCATACAGTTTGGATTGACGGTATGGTTCCGTTCTGGGCAAGAACTCCCTGCGCATCCATGCAGCCTAGCATGGATGAGAGCAGGGAGAGCAGCAATAACCGCCCCCCCAATAAATAATTGAATCTAGTAGACTGCGCATTTTAGAGAATTACATTCATTGGCAGCAAAAAAAAATCAAGTTTAGAAGAGAAACACAATTTCTGTGCGTAGATTGCAAATAATATGATTGAGTAAACTGGACAATAAATGATTTCAGTCTAGATCTTGTCAACTAGATCTAGAACTTGTCAACTTTACGTGATTGCGAGTGCATTAGCAGCTATTGCTGAATCACAGGTGCTTCATGTATGATGAGGATATGGCTCTGCAGCCAACGATGAGGCCAAAACCAGCACGTCCAGTCCAAGTATTGATTATTTAATTTGACTTAATATTTAATTTATCCGTTATAATGAAGAGACCATTTTGAAGGACATTAATATTCCTTAACTGAGACTTGAGTTTTTGTTTAAGGGGCTGTTGTGTTGACCTTGATTTATTGCAGTATTGAGGTGTTCAGTTTTATTTTTAATTTTAGAAAATAATTAAAAAATAAATGTGAACAGTGAATAAAATAATGATTGCTTTTTGCACAAATCAGCAGTTTTTTTCTTTTCTTTCTGCGTGTCTCTAGGGTCTCCAGTGTTAATACTCTTTTTAAATACTGCTTTGGATGTAAAGTGTGTTTTTAGAAACAGTCTTGAACTTGTACATTCTTTAAGTGCACTTAAGTGTTTTTTTATTTCATTGTTTGCAAGTACAGCTTTTCAATAATATGCTATTAAGATTTGAAGTGCACGTCTTTTTCATAAGAAAATGCAAAGAAAAGAAGATAGTTAACCAAATAACTTTAACAAAAAAAAAACAAAAAAAACATTTTTAATTTGATTAGCCTGTGCTCAAGCAAACCCCCAAAACTCACAACACTCTTCCCAACACAACAGAACATTAAACACCAACAAGTCCCCCTTTTCTCATCTTGCTCAAAAGCACATACAATAACACTTAATTTCAACATTTGCTCTCCCCATCCAGTCCCATATTGGGATCTAGAAATCCCCTGCCTGAAAGAACCAAAATTACTCATGTTGTCCCAGCGCAAACACATTAATTTAACACTGACTGCTTGAAATGAAATTAGCTTGTGACAAAAAATCAAGAAATGTTGCATTAGCTCATTTTAATTAAGTAGACTGAGCAAGCAGCAACAAAAATCAATGTTTTGAGTGACAGTTTTTATTGTACTGCATATAAAGGCTATTTTTTCGAATCTGTAAAACCGACTCCTTTTATTTCTGGTAAAGCCCATATAACCAGTAAAAGACCCATAAACCCATTCACACACACACAGACTTTCCTCTCATTTGAACATTGATGATTATATGTCTTACAGAACATCATTAAAGAGAGTTTTAATACAGTCCTGAATACTAATAACAATCTTTGTCTGAATGACCAAATGCATTTTGACATTGACATACATTGTACACATGAACAGTTACATTATGTTTCATAGTGGGTGGTACACTGAATAATTTACCCTGAAGCCTTGGATGAACTTGATGTGCATCCCACAATGCAAACAAAATGAGTGAGTCACTGTTGCTTGCATTGCAGATTGTGAAACACACATTAATGCAGTGTGAAATATATTCTTCATTATGAAACAATAAAAATACAACGAAAAGTATAAGAAACATTAGAGACTTAAGCAATGAAAGGTTCATAAAATACACTTATAAAACATGTCATGTGTGTATTGTGACTCAGCACTTGGAAAGTGAGGCTGAACAAAACCAAGAGTAAATTTGTACTGATTGCTGCATTATTAACTGTTTGATTGCACGCAGTGAAATCATCGACTAAATGATGAAAGTGCTGACATTGAGAAAGAGGATGGTTTTCAAATGAGCCACTTGACCATAAGCCTAAAGATTGGCCTGGGACAGTGATCCTTTGCTTTCTAATTTAGACAGAAAAACTCTTTCAGCAGGGATGGAAATGGGACGGAAAGTGCTTCTTAAACCCGCAAACATTACTGTCAGTTTGAGTGTCAAAATGTTCAGTAATTGTAATAGCGGAGAATCTGAGCTGGATAATTAATACTCAACCTGCACAGGACCAATAAGCATGATAGGTGTTGGCACAGTGATTTTCACCTTATAATTCAACGTTATTGATATTATAATGCCTCCATGTACATTCATCTCTCTGTGTGAAGGATGTGAGTGCTAGTTCAGTGATTTATGACTATAATTAATGCATCTAACATCTGATTTTGTACAAGTAAACAAGGGCATGTTTCTTAAACTGATAGCTGGCTGACTTTTCTTTCGCTCTCAGTAATACTGTTTTTTTTTTGTTGTTATTATAGTTCATCCCACATCTTAAGCATTACAAATTAATTAAGTTTGCAAATGAAATATGCTACAGACATGACTAGTTAGCAACACCTATAGGCAGTGTTGCTATTGTTAACTATTAATTGAACGTTTTGTTAATGTTAACTGAAATAAAGCTGAAATAAAACAAAATGTTATATTAGATGAAAAACGACTTAAAAATGTTGCCTTGGCAACTAACTGAAATAAGTTATAATTACAAAAATGGAAATTAAAATAAATGAAAACTAAATCTAAATAATAGAAAAAATCTAAAAAATGTCAAATAAAAAAGTACAAAAGAATATAACAAAAATAAATTACTAAAACCTAAACTGAAATTAAAATATAAGAATAAAACCTATTTAAATGAAAACTAAATCTAAATAATAGAAAAAATCTAAAAAATGTAAAATAAAAAAGTACAAAAGAATATAACAAAAATAAATTACTAAAACCTAAACTGAAATTAAAATATAAGAATAAAACCTATACAAAATATTAATTTGAAATATTAATAAATACTATAATAGTATGTAAATGTTTCCTTTATTATGGACAATGTGTCAATGACCCATTTATCACATTATGAATGTAAAATGTGCTGAAAGGAGCATAAAAATTAAATAAAAATGAATTCAAGTTACAGAAACTAACAAAAAAAACTAATAAAAATGACAGAAACAAAATGACTAAAACTTAAATTACTATAAATTTAAAATGAAAACTGAAAATCTAGAAAAGCTAAAAAGCTAATTTAGAATATTAAAATATACTATAATAGTAATTATCACAGATGATGATAATAATAATAATAATTATTATTATTAAATAACATTGAATCTACACTACTGTGCAAAAGTCTTAGGCCATTAGTATTTTCACCAACAAAAATGTGACCCTGGAGCACAAAAGCAGTCTTAAGTCGCTGGGGTATATTTGTAGCAATAGCCAAAAATACATTGTATAGGCCAAAATGATTGATTTTTCTTTTATGCCAAAAATCATTAAGATATTAAGTAAAGATCATGTTCCATGAAGATATTTTGTAAATTTACTACTGTAAATATATTAAAAATTAATTTTTGATTAGTAATATGCATTGCTAAGAACTTCATTTGGACAACTTTAAAGGTGATTTTCTCAATATTTTGATTTTTTGCACCCTCGGATTCCAGATTCCAGAATATTGTCCTATCCTAACAAACCATACATCAATGTAAAGCTTATTTATTCAGCTTTCAGATGATGTATACATCTCAATTTTGAAAAATTGACCCTTATGACTGGTTTTGTGGTCCAGGGTCTACCATTTTGTTGTTGGTGAAAATGCTAATGGCCTAAGACTTTTGCACAGACTTTGTATGTCACAGGTTTGAATCTCAGGGACCAGAATGTCATAAATACGAACTTCGAACTTCATTTGGACAACTTTAAAGGTGATTTTCTCAATATTTGGATTTTTTGCACCCTCAGATTCCAGATTCCAGAATATTGTGCTATCCTAACAAACCATACATCAATGTAAAGCTTATTTATTCAGCTTTCAGATGATGTATACATCTCAATTTTGAAAAATTGACCCTTATGACTGGTTTTGTGGTCCAGGGTCTACCATTTTGTTGTTGGTGAAAATGCTAATGGCCTAAGACTTTTGCACAGACTTTGTATGTCACAGGTTTGAATCTCAGGGACCAGAATGTCATAAATACTCTTTTGACCAATTACAAACACCCTAACAACTAGCAACTGCATAGCAATGCCTTGGCAACCATCCAGAACACTGCATTGTGTCGTTGAGTTTTGCACAGGTAAGCACTACTGAAAATGTGGAAATCTGTTTTGTTGTGTCCTGTCTTAATATGTAAACCTTTAGACAAAGTAAATGTATTGCCAACGGGCCTAATTAATACAAACACTATCATAATTATTCTAGCACACAAATGATCCATGTGCAGACAGAACATACAAACTGGGCTAAGGGAATCCACTGGGACTGTAATGCAATTATTGTGTGTGTGTGTGTGTGTGTGTGTGTGTGTGTGTGTGTGTAATGTCATGGTGAGAGATCCGCTCAGTGGGTGGAGCTGTGGTCGTATTTCTCTCAGCGCTTTATGGCCGCAGTGAAACACAGGTTGTAAATGCATCTCAAATGAGGCCCCACACTTAGACAAAGGTTTTTCTCGGAGGACAAACAAGGGTGTCTCAGCATCTTGTCAGATGAAGGATGGGTTATGGGAGTCTAAATGAGATCATGTCACCTTGAATCTATCACTGTGTAAATTGCCCTCTATATAGGATAATGTGACCCAGGCTGAGTTGCTTCTGTCTGGACAATTGGGTGGAAAATCAAAGGATTACTAAAGACCACATCTGGGTGATGTTTCTGGAGGAGGGTCATTATGAGAATATGGTGACCAATCTGTGCTTTAAACTTTGTCATGAAAAAGATTTCAAATAATGTTTTCACTTTTGAATAAAAATTTTACTCCATATTCTAGGCATCGTTATTTTATTATTAAATAATACGAAAAAGTTTGACTCATATAAATATATATATATATATATATATATATATATAAACAACCAAGTGCTTGAAAGTTCCTCTTGTCCCCATCATCTGCTATACCGCTTCTATAATATTTCCAGTAATCATCATCTCACAATATTGAAAAGATTATTAATTGTATTTTTTTCATATGACTTATTTAAATGTGGTTTTAGTGTTACATTGTTTCAAGTTTGTGTGGAAGATTTTTTTTAAATGATGTTTCTATGGATTTCTGCCACATAAAAGAAAAAAAATGCATAAAAATGACAAAAAAATACTAAGTAATAATTATGTCATATTTATGTCATTAATGTCATAATTATGACATAAAAGTTGAAATTATTAGTCAAATTATGTCAAATTAGTCATAATTATGAGAAAAAGTGGAACTTCTGACACTTATGTTATAATTATGACATAACAAGTCTAAATTATGACATTAAAAGTCATAATTATGAGATAAAAGTTTAAATTATTACTTTAAAAGTCAAAATTATGACATACTAAGTCGAAGTTATAACTTGTAATTATAATAATTGGCACATAATTGGCACAATTATGACTTTTAAAGTCATAGAAAGTCAGAATTTCAACTTTTTATGTCATAATTATTACTTAAGTAAGTATATTACAAACTAGTGTTTCTTAATTCATAAAATAAAATAAAAAATAAAATAAATTAAGAAAATATAAACAAAAATCAAGTTGTCTTTCACTACTAGTAATGCCAATGTAGATGCTGACCATCAGGTTTAATATTTTTTTATTTTATTTCATTATTATTTATTATTATTTTTTACTTAACTAAATGAAAACCGTCTATCAAAAACTCAAGACCAACAAGCAGTCAAATAAGAAAACTTACATGATTACGGTTGCACGTCTAATGGCATGACCCTAAAATAATCATTATGAATTAATATATAGCACTATTTTTAATACATATTCAATCTGTTGACTTTTAAAGCTGCATCCTAACCAAGATTAAGGCTTTAAAGTGACTGATGTGGAACATTCTGCATAGGCAGCGTCTCTGCAGCACACAAAAAACACTTTCAATGTCAAGTTTGATGTTACACTAATAAAAATAAAAGTGCTTAGCACAAACAAATAATGTGTAAAATCATCCATTTTTAATAAGAATGAACTATTTTATAAATATTTAATGAATTCTGTTTATAATCCACACTTCACTAACAGCATCCGCCATCTTGGATTTATTCTGCTCACTGAGCTTGATGCAGTGTATTCTAGGATTCTCTTCTCGGCAATGGAAACGAGCTGTTGCCTTGGAATTCAACCAAAATCAGGTATATCTGAAGGCAGTGTAATTATGCTTTATAATTATGCTGCCTACCTTTTGGAACAGTCTGCACATCAGGTGTGCGCCTGTGAGGAGGCAGCTCACTAGATCTGGGAACATCGCATTGGTGCCAAAGCAGTTTTTCAGTGAATCGTGCCGGCGAGCAAGCCAAGGACGATAAAGGCAAGGAAAAATGAGCTAGGATGGTTACGTCATCAGATAATCGTGCCATTAAATCAGATGACTGAACTAATTTGTAAGAAATATACCCAACTCAGACATATAAGACTTTTGTCTCATTTTACAATATGCCTACTAATTAGGAAAAGAAATCACAGGAATAATAGCCGTGCTGGGAGAGATTTTTTTCAAGTGGCAAAGCATGGCAAAATGGCTCGCTGCTGTCTCTCAAGACAAATTTGTCTCAATTTCTCCATCAAAGCCTCAAAGCATCCTGACAGTCCTATTAGAGGACCACCCTCAATCCCAATGACTGTGTATGTGGAGCGAGAAAGAGTGCCAGAAGATGATTTGCGAACACCTGAATTAAGAATAATGAGGACCGAACCAAACTGAGACATCTTTTCATTTCAAACCTCCATCAGTGTGAGCAAACTCCACTTTAGATAGAAGACTGTATTACACAGTTTAACCTATGGCTGCTGTAGGTCTGCTCTTCAACATGCCACTCTGTATGTCACATCAAGATTCAGTTAAGCAAGGTGTCACGCTGATAATGTTTGAGTTGGTATTAGGAGAGATTTATATTTTGGCAGACACCATGGTTCATTCAAGCAAATTTCTAAGTGAATTAATGGTGACAGGCTGGCAGCAGACATGATCGATTTTGTCATTAATTCGATCCAGAGCTTGGTGTGGGGTTCTCCCTTTCATCTGAAGAGAGCTTTGAGCCCAGGATACCTTTGAGACGGAATCTGCTCTTTACAATAGCCAAACCTGTAATTCATTCAAAATGTCTTTACAACCCTTGTGAACACAAAGTGACCTTAAATGTATTGAATGTGCGCTTATAGTGTAATTCAAATCTTAAAAGTACATATTTAAAAAAAAAAAAAAAACTTTACTTACAGATAATAGAATATTAATGAAATAAAAGACCACGTAAGTGCATCACTTAAGAGAATACGCTTTCATGGCTGTATTTCTTAACACACTTAAGTACAATTTTAAAAAGTGCACTAATTTGTCAAATTAAAAGCTTTGTTTTCACAGTACATTTTAAATAATTGTTTATGTTTTAAAGAAGTACACTTGTTTCATGTTTTGACATACTAAAACTTATTTAATTGTAAGTTATATAAATGCGTAACGTGAGTCCAGGCGAAAGCAGGCTGAGGTGTGGATCTGTGTGCAGGTTTTAATAATGAGAAAACAAGAAGCCAAACACAGGGATAACAAGGAATGGGAATGCGGGCAAACAGGCAACCACTACATACAAGAACTGAAACACAAGGGCTATTTATACAAGGGAGAACAAAAGGAACCAATGAGTTACTATGGGAACTAACAAGGAGTAGGTGTGGTTCAATGAGTAGCTATGGCAACTAATGAGGGTAGCTATGGAGACAAACAAGGCACACAACAGACAGGGGCAGAACACACACAGGGAACATGTTACAAAATGTAGTGTGTTATTCAAGAATACACTTAAAGTTAATATATTTTTAGTGTACTAAATAGCAACTTCATCATTACAAACGTGAAATTACAGACATATTTAAATACATGACATTCAAGTTCAATATAAATGACATTAAAATATATTTTAGAATATGTTAAAGTATAACATAATAGTTTATAAATGCTTGTTAGTACATTTTGTACTAAGCAATTATGAAATTATATATAAAGATATACTTTATATGTACTTAAGTGGGGTCAAAAACACTCTAAAGTTCAGGTAATTTAAAATAAATGTAAACTATAATACATTTTCATTCAATTGCAAATAACATGAAATTAAGTGTCTGAAAACATTCAGTTCACACTTCACACACATATTTTCTTTTAAAGTATATTGTTTCCTTAATAAGGACTTTTTTAAAGTATGCTAAACTGTACTTCTTTTTACAAGAGAATGTACTAGAACTTTTATAATTATAGAACTTCATTCAGGAGATGACATAGTAGATGAAAATTCCTGTTCACCCCCTTTTTGTTAAAGGAATATTTCACACAGAATAAAAAATATATGTTGTTATTACTCACCCTCATAACCTGTGATCTTTTATTTTTACTACACTAGAATATATATATTGAAGAATGTTACAGCTGCCCTTTTATTTTATTTTATTTTATTATTATTTTAATTATGTATTTATGTATCTATTTATTTTTTGCCTTATTTTTTCTGTTCTGTGTGATTTCTGGACTCTTATTCAGCTCGTTAAAATATTCTGTCACTTTACTCAAATCTAAACTTTAAAATGCTAAAATAAAGGCAAAGTCTGTCATTATTTATTATTTTGTCCATATTGCATATTTCAGCATATAAAATATAAAGTAAAAGAATGTGTACACATTTTTTATGAGATTAGGCTGTCAAGTTTGAATTAAACAAGCAATCTGTGAGCTTCAGTGGCTGGAAAGATTATCAGTGAATAACAACTTCACAAAAATTTTACTCAAAACTACTGTATGGCTTCAATAGCGAATATAGTGCACCAGTTATTTTGACTACTTTTATAAAACTTTTGAAGAAAGTAAGTATATATTGAATGGATATACTGGATATTTTGTTGTTGTTGTTGTTGTTCAGGGTTGATTTGATAGAAAGCTCAGTGGTATTTCTCATCTTCTAGAGCCCAGCGCACCTCATGCCACCTGCCCAAGCTGATTTCAACCCGCGTCTGACCCTCCGGCCCTTCAATCAAACACACAGCTTTCCTCAAGCAGCAAGAGAGCAGAACCAACTATAACGATGGACTCATGTTTTAATCAAATCCAAATGCTTTTGAATATGGTAACATTAGATCTAACATTAAGACCTTTCACTTCAAAGGTGTCGCTTCTTTTTGGTCATATCAGGCAAAAATATCAGTGTTAATAGAAGCCTAGTATCAACCCTTGTAGCTAGTATGAAGCTGCATAGATAGATTTGAAGTCAATTCAATTACTAAAATAAATAAATATACCAAATCTAAACTGATGCTCATGCTTTCTATTAGTGTTACAACAACCCATCTGTTAAAGCGGTTGTAATAGCACTTTGTACTTGGCATTAATTTCCACAGTTTAGGAATCTGGAGATTAAGTTGTAGATTTTTTAATTACTCTAATTTGTAGATAACATGGAAACAGTGCATGCAAGAAAGCTACGTCAGACACAGTCTTACAGATGTTGAAAGAAAATGTGTTGCATTGCCTGTTTCCACAGCGTGATCGGCTATGGTGCAGTAAATTGTGTGATTATTTATCACCAGGTTTTGAAAGCTCTGACGTCCAATGTCTCGGTGGACTGCACACGTGCTGACATGGACATTTTTGTTTTACATGTCCCTTAATTGCAAAGCTGTACCCTCTTGTTTCCTTTAGATGCAGTTGTGTGGATATCTGATTTATGTAGTGGTGTTTGTGTGTTGTTATTTTTTAATGAGTTTTTCATAAACTAAAATTCCCAGAGGCTTCAGCTAGTGAGCATTTGAATCCCCTACAGTTTTACTCTACCCTGATAACAGATAACATGCTGCTGCTGCTGTTTTATAATCAAAGATTCCATTCAAATTATCTTTAATAAGATTATTAAATATTCTCTTCTTGGCTTGTGCAGTGCTCAAAAGCAATGCTCATTTTTATTCCATTGTAAGTTTGGCTTTTATCCTTTGTTGTAGCCAGTGTTATTGTTGAATATAATAAGTGCTCTAGTCAGAGGAAGTTGCATAATTCCTCCAGTGGAGGTTCTAATAGTATGCTGTTTGATGGGGCGTGAGCGTGCATTTGCATAATGCTCTGTCGGTGTGAGTAATACATAAATAACATCCTTTTGCTTGGTTTTCGTCATTACTTTCAGTATTGTATCATTCTGAAGAAGAAAGAAAAGAGACGAGGATGAACATCCTGATGTTTCATGCTGAGCTGAATTCTCTTGAGGGTGTTTGTACAATTGTTCTGAATTCACATGCATGGTAAAGCAGCAGCAGACCGATTTCTGAGTTGTAGTGACTACCAGTCAAAAGTTTGGACATACTTTGACTGAAGTTTCTTATGAACTTTAAAACCTATAAACGTGTCATGCCAGGACCAGTTGGAACCTAAATGCATTTTTTTCCAAGATGGACATTTTAGTGCTAATGGCCATTGACAAACAAGCCGTCTACTACTGGCTAAACAACAGCTCTATACCTTCATGCTTCAACTGCAACTCTTCCTTCCCGCATAATGCTGGTGTGACTAAAGAGATGCATGCAAAATTTTACTGAATAACACCAGCTCACAAATCTGACTTGTGATGCACACTTCATTTAGACCAGAGGGAAGCTTGACTGTACTCCTCCAGTCTGCATTCAGTGAAGTAGTGCTCCTTATGGGTGTTCCTCAGTGAAAGACTGTTTGTGGCCCACATGAGAGTGGGTGAAAGTCTTCTGAACAGGCGGGAATCAGTATATGCAGCGATCTGCCTGTGGAGGATCCATAACAGCAAACTCCTTTCAGTCACTCTCTGGCAAAGAAACAAACCCTTATGAAAAAGAAGTTTATCCAAGTGTGCTATTAGTATACTTCTTTTAAGCTAAAACAGTATACTTGCAGTATAAAACTACTAAACTAGTAGTTTACTGAGACTATACTTCAAAGTGTACTAAAAATGCTACTACAAGTATTTAATTAGTAAAATATCAGTATACCTAGAAGTTCACTTTTAGTATAATTGCAGTACAAGCTAAAAATTTTGATGTTAACTACTTGTGTACTCAAAGTTTACTACTGTCATACTTAAAGTATACTAAAGTATACTTTTATATACTAGAAATTGGGCCAATTTAGTCCCAAGGAGTATTGAAATAGTACACTTACAAGTATACTACTAGTACACTGATATTTGTATACTTACTACATAAAGTATACTTAAAATATACTTGAACTTTACTTAAGTATACTTAATAAAATAAACTTGAAGTATACTACTTTTTGGTAAGGGAAAGCACAAGTGTTAGCTTCAGTCTAGAGAAGAATCTCTATCTCTTCTGTTTCCACTGAGGTTTAAATCCTTGTCTAGGAGATTGACTGATGATTGATTGATTGACTGCCATCAGCTGGGCTTGTTGATTGCTCCTCAGCTGGTTTGTGTGTGTTGCCAGGGGCGACATATGAAGAGCTGATGGCAACTCGCCACACTAGGTAAAGAACATGTACAGTAGATCTAACAAAAAACTGTGTAAAACTGTGTAAAATTGTGTGTGAGATTGTGTCTATGTATGAATGTTCTCAATCAGAGTCATAATGGTGACAAATCAATGTTTTTAACCTTAGAGTGCTGTATTGGCGAATCCAGAGACTGCATAGGGCATATTTTACCCACACTTCCTTTGGCTTTGAGCTGCCAAATGGCTCCATATAGACAACATGAAAGTCCTCAGTTCTATATAAGGGGATGCTAAGATGTATTACAACTTATCCCACCCCTGTCATCCAGTGTTTAGCTAGCTGTATTAGCATAATGGTTTGAAATTAGCAGTTTAAAAAATGCATCACATTTTGCCTGAGAATCCACAATTTATTCTAATGTAAGTTATATGATTTTACCTGCAACAGTTTAAGTAGGCTACAGTACTAAACAAAATATAGTTTTGTTAAAAAAAAATTACATTCTTACCTCAAAATCAGTTTTTTTCTTTATAAAATCTGCATGTACCGATTTAGAGCCTTGACAACCATTCATATAGGATCTGGGAAATTATCATAGGACTCCTAGCTTATCCCTTATTGGTAGTGTCATAACTCTCCCCATGTTATAACCACACCCAGTCTCCCCCTATATGATGAACAGATTTAGGCTTTTATGCACATATAATCATTGATCAGCAAACATAAACAGAAGCTCACCTATACTTGCCTTTCGCACAAGAACAAACCTCATTGGTTCTTGTGGAAGCGTAAACGTGATGCGTAACACATGAGAATGAACTTCAATGGTTCTCAAACACAAAGTAAACATGCTTGAGCTTGAATACTCAATACATATGGTTTAATTCTTAGATTTTTTTTAATGAACGTTTTGTGTAGAGTTTTGGATGAACAGATTTTCAATGGAGGGACAGAAATCTCTCAGATTTTATTAAAAATAATTAATTTATTATGTGTTCCAAAGATGAACAAAATTTCTTATGGTTTTGGAACGACATGAGAGTAAGTAGATGATAAAGAATTTTCATTTTGAGGTGAACTAACCGTTTAATTCTAGAAATTGAGCTGTGTATGCGTCTGACATCACTTTAATGCCGAGTTCACACTGCACGATTTTAGCCCGATTTTTCACTCGCCGACAGGTTTTGCGAAATCACCAACAAATGCCTGAAATCGGAGGCAAATCGGTGCTCGTTCACGCGAGTGACAATCACACAGTGTGAATTATCAAAGACGCGATCTGAGGGAATCGCCGATGCGTCGTCGACGCCTGTGAAATATTTGGCATGCTAAATATCTGGAGCTGTCGGCAATTCACAATCACGCTGTGTGAAATGAGTTCTGACTGAAAAACACATCGGCGATGACCTACAGCCAATGAGAGATCAAGATACAGGGCAGCGGGAAGTTCGGGGAGGAGTTATATGAAACGTAGTTTGCGGACCAGTGTTGCCAAATCCACGATTGCCGTCGGTTGTTTTTTATGTCAGCAGGTTGAAGCGACCCCAATAACGTGATATTTAGGCCCTGGAATGTGAATTGTACCAGGAGAACCCCGCCAAAAAAACATGTATTTTCGTATTTATGTACTTCGGCATAATTGTGGGTAGACAAAAATAAGCAAGAACAACGACACGATTTTGCATGTGTGATATTGCTTTAAGAAACTAAACAAGAAAAAAGGTCTTTATATTACCATTGTTTGGTGAAAATTTTGTGGACGAAATCCTGTCATTATTAATAGGAATGCTGAAAGAGGAAGAGTGGTCCTCCTTGCAAAAGCATCATCATTTTTGCCTGTCCTTGCCATCGAACAGAATCTCCGTTCGACTCTGTAGAAGATCACATATAAGGTAGTTTTGATTTATTTTTGGTCACTCATTTCTATGCTTCCATTTGAGTTATTCCTTAGATTTGATGACTATTATGTGAAATGTGAAACATAGTAATAAAAAAGAATTAAAGAGGTGTCCTGCCTTTTGTCTGGCAGAGACGTTTAAGTCAATGTTTTTACAGAGATGTTTTTTTAAGAAGTTCCTGCTAATGTGCTTAATCAAAGTCATTCACGTTTTCCCACTTTAAGGTTGTTGCAGATGAGATATTTCTCTATTTTTCAATAGACTGGGTGCACCTCACCCAAATGACTGCTTCACTTGCATACAATGCCAGAGGAATGTTCTTTCAAACCTAACAATAGTCCTCATCTATTTCACTTCAAGGACTCCAAGTCTTTGTCACAATTGTTTTGCATTGTGGCCCATTAATGTGGCAGAACTCACTGAATATGTAGTTCACAGCAAGGGAGCTATGAAAACACACCAAGTATCGCCACCCGTCTGCTGTATATGTGTGTGTGTGTGTGTGTGTGTGTGTCTGCTGATTGTTATATTTTCTCTGCCTTGTTTGTGTGACAATTGCAGGACATCACTGACATTCCTTTAAGCAATGGTAATATTCAAGGATATGGCAGAATGACTTGTAATCCAGTGGTGAAAATCCAGGCAAGACATTCTTTCCTGTTTTTGCACATTTTTTTTTTTTTTGTATCGATCATTTAGGCTTTTATCAGTTTTACAGCTCAACTGTCCATTAACACCAGCACATGCCTTCTGCCCCCAGGGTAGCATCTAAACCCCAGCAAACGGGAGAAAGCCCATGAATAGATTTACTGTTTCAGCCCCTCAGTGCAAAAGCAAGCGGTGATGTTTCAAAACTGAAAAATAACGTGGAAGAATATTTTTGGTCTTCTTGCATTTTCTTCTTGATTTTTTTCACCTCTAGCTGCTTCTTTCTTTCTTTTTCTTTTTTTTTTTTTTTTTGAGAGAAGATACAGCCTTTTAAGATGCATGAAGTGGGCTGATACTCAAATCTCCAGATATTTCAAATCTTATCAAAAACTATATATGCACATATATCTACAGTATAAATGTCACATCATTGTGCCATTCCATATTTCATAGATGACTCTTTGTACTTTACCAGCCTCAAGAATATTCAAACAGTGTTTGGGTGAAGCTCACAAAACCTGTCAAGATGATGTCAGGGTCATATTTCATCCCAAAAACCAATGGAAAGAAAGAAGACGTTATAATTTGCTTAATGAAAATTAAGTGTATTTTTTTGTTTTCACTGCAGTCTTTACTTCTAATACAAAATAGGATAATATAATAATATTATAAAAAGTCTATTTAAAAATTGAAATTATCTGTATCACATTGTAGTATTTATTGTACTTCCTTAAATTTATGCTTTTAATTTGAATTAAAAAAATGTTGTATTATAGTAAGAAAACGTAATGAGAATCTCCATCGAGGAAAATGGAAATAAATGTGACATGATGCAATATATATATATATA
>NW_015546155.1:330406-332274 GCF_001515605.1 Sinocyclocheilus anshuiensis | reverse complement strand
AAAGAGAAAGCTAAACTACATTTTTTTTTAATGTAGTATAGATGTAGTGAAGTATTGTTTGTCTTTGGACTTTGAACATAAACACACATACAACACAGTTTCTAAGTTTACCGCACCTTTTTTGACCTGAATGAATCAACAGTTGTGATATTTGTCATGAATGTGAGTATAGATCTGTGGACCCTGAATGGGATTAATGTTTGTCAGTCTGCAAATATTGTCTGAGATTTTCTCTCTGATCGCTATGCATATTTAATTACATTGTGATATTAACATAATGTTAGGTCTGTTTTGAAGTCTTTCATCTTTATAACTAATTGGTACTTGCTTGTTATTTTCTCAGCGCATTTTCAGAACAGTCCCCATAGTCTCCATTTTATTATTCTGTGGGTTTTGTTGGTGTTGTTATTCAGCAGAACCTGTGTCCATCTGTATTGTACTGTCATTATGGATTTGAGAAATGTCAGTTTTGTGGTCGGCTTAATCTATCAGTGACTTGCCATCTTTTGATTCTGTATTTCATTTTCACTGTTTTTGTACTCCCATACAAAAGTTGTGAACATTTTTGCATCCCTGAGATGAGAAGAACAGACGTCAGTAACGGTTTGCATGTTTTTTTTGATACAATATATTTCAAACAGGTTTCATTTGAATATACTGTAATGCTAAATTTCCTTTGATAACTGATTTGCTTCAGGATAAAAAACAACAACAACAATAAAAAAAATGAAATTCAATAAAAAATGAATTTCGAATCACTCTCGTGGTACTTTGATGTCATACACCGATCGGTCTGAGCAGCGCTGCTTCAAGTCGAACACACCTAATAACTAGAGCGCATGAGCATCAGTGGTTCATAAATAAGTTAATTTACCTTAAGTTAGGATGAAACAAAAGTAGTGACAGATCTTGTCTTCTGTATTATATACATCTTTTTTTATGGCATGGTTCAGTTATGACATTTTGATCAAACATTACAAGGTCAAAACATAAAGAAATGAACCATATGCATGGACGAATGGTTCTCAATAAGATCTATAACATGCATTTAGAAAATAGGTACATTTTCATTCCATGCTGTCTTTAAAAGATGTATTGACCTTGATGTACGCTGAACTTGACTTTTTGAAATTTGGTGACTTTCAGAAATGAATAAGCAGTGATGCAGTTTTCTTTAAATAATATTTATTTCTAGAAAATAATAAAAGATTGTGCTAAACTACTTAAGATTTTCTCTTCAAAGAATTTCATCCTTTTAATGAGGCTTTTTTCTTCATTGATATCAAGTCTATTGTAACATCCTGATTAAAATGATTTTTAATCGGATTTTAATTAAATTAAAAACATGTCCATCGTATATCCAATTCAAAATCAATGTATGAGCTGAGTTTTACTGTATTTTTGAATAATTTAACAGATGGGCGTCACATCATGGACCCTTATGTTATATAAAAATAATATGCCAATAATTAGCAGCACAAAACATATTGTAGCAAAAACCATGTTTGTCCTTGTAGCAAGTAAAGCCTTCTTTAATGTAGTCAGGTTGGTAAATGTCTTATACCTTCACTGTAAAAAATGACCGTGAATTTAACGGTAAAAGACTGTAAAAATGCTACAGTAAAAACCTGTTAAATGGTTAACGGTAAATTCCCCTACTATATACGGTGGAAAACTGTATTGGACATTACATGTATTGGACATAAATTTTACGGTAGTATACCGTTTTTGGAAGGGAAAAATACCGTATAATTTACAGTGAATAACCGTAAATTGACATTCCCAGAATTCCCTGCGTTACATTTCAAATTTGATGTTTTTTTGTTGAAATAACTATGTTTCTTCTTAGTTTTTTCTTATCAGTTTTG
>NW_015546155.1:314391-330295 GCF_001515605.1 Sinocyclocheilus anshuiensis | reverse complement strand
ATAAATGTTAAGCATTTATAAGTCATGGTAGAATTAATCAATATGCTTTTTAATGCTGATATATGTTAAATAAATCATTGTATAAATGAATCTTTTTTTTTGTATTTGTTATAAAAACAACAGTAAAGAGTAAAGAGCATTATACACAGACTAATAAAATAAATTATATATAGACCATTCAAAAGTTTGGGGTGTGTAAGATTAATTTAAGTCACCAAGGTCGCATTTATTTGACCAAAAATACAGTAAAATGGTAATATTGTGAAACATTAATATAATTTCTATTTGAATAATTTATTTTTATGAAATGTACTCCTTGTGTTTGCAAAGCTGAATTTTCAGCATCATTACTCATGGGCTTTGGTTCATCATGTGACTTTCTCATCACCCCCTGCATTTGGTGGTTATCAGTGTATTACAAAGGTACAAAACAGATTTCAGTACTTCAATAGGTTGGTATATTAACATTATATCAGATAATGAAATTACGGTATTTAACTGTAAATTTAAGTTAAAACCGTAAAACCTAAAACGTTGCTACCGTATTTTTTACGGTAAAATTCCGGCAACCACAGCTGCCGGTTTTTTACCGTAAATTTTACGGATTTTTTTTTACAGTGTTTGTTATTTAAGGAGGCAATTACACAACACCATTTTCAACTAAAACTTTTTATGCATGTTAGCTGTTCATTTCCACGAAAATGGCATTCTGGGGGCCTGAAAATGCAAACATTTGAAAAAGGGTTTCAAATTTTGCAAATTTTGGACAATAATACCATTGTCTGTGTAAACTACTTAAACACGAATTTGTGAAAACAGGGAAAACTTCAAAAACACAAAGGAAAAACATTTACGCTTTTAGACGTCACACCAGCCATTCGTGTTGACATCTGCCTAATTTGACGAGAGCTTCTACCAAATGATAGATGAATGTGTGGCAAAATACCATAGAGCTTAATTGAACGCACGGCCTTTGACATCAACAAGGAGATATTTTGCATTTTATTATTTGTATTCAGTGTTCTTTTCCTGCTGTCAGTGACCCTGTCAGATCAGACTTGCAGTGCACGACCTCAGATCACTGCACTTTCATGTTTTCTTCCAGCATTTTAGCATGCCATAATTTTTCTGCTTGTACCCACAGTGAACCGCACTGACACTGGAAATCTGATCACCTTATGTGGCAACACCTCACGAGTCACACTTGTCTGCGAGATGCGAAACATGAGGAAATCTACTTCACAATGCTGCTGTCAATCACGACGCAGAACTCTGGAGCAGCAGATGGTTTCACAGATCCAAAAACCAATTCATCTGAACCCCAGCAACTGAGGTAAATCACTTTGAACAGACTCCTGCAGCCGTGGAGAAGGATCTCAGATAATGGGTCCTGTCCAGGGTGCCAGCCTTTGGAGCGCCGCACGTCTACATCTCCTCAGTGCTCATCCATCACACCAGGAGCAATGACGGAGCGGAGGACTGAGGGAGGTCACTCTGCTCATCGTTTTTCGCCTGCCGATAAGTGCCAGCACTCGTCTCTTGAGGACCGTGCATTTTGGGCATTAAATCTGCCACAAAGAAAGTAGGAGGAGACCATATGCTGTCCGTCTTTAGGGGTTGATAAGAGCCTCTTCGCATGTTCAGGTGTGATGGAACGTTGAAGGATGAGTTGGAGTATGGCATGTGAATCAGGCGGGAAATAATGTTTATTAATGACCATGTGACTGATGTTTCAGAAGCAAGTCTGCTTTTGACGTGGAATTTAAAATGAGTCTCAGGAATGGAAATAAATCGAATGTTGCTAAAGACGTCCTCTCCATTGGCATATGTATGTATTTTAGCAAATTAATTTGAATATCCTGTGTACACCTGAAGGTAGTACTAGTTTGTTTGCTTCACATGATGTCTTAATGGAATAGATCCAACCAAATTCAATTGGAATGACCCATTTGAAGGAATAGCTGCACCTCTGCTGTCAGTGCAAATGGAAATGTTCAATGGTGTATTTCAGTATTCTCTTTGAAAACTTCCACTTCTATCGTGAAAAAAATAAATAAAAAATTGTCTTGGTGTAATTGAAAAACATTTAAAAGGGATGTAACATGCATGATGAGAAGTGTAAGGGTGACCAAAACATGTTCAGGCCACATTTCATCCTCAATAAATTAACTTTTTTTTGTATAGATCAGTTAAGCTCATTTCCACTCAAATTGTCATTATTATGCTATATATATATATATATATATTATTTTTATGAAATGTACTCCTTGTGTTTGCAAAGCTGAATTTTCAGCATCATTACTCCAGTCTTCAGTGTCACATGATCCTTAAGAAATCATACTAATATGCTGATTTGAAACTTTTCACATTATTATCAATGCTGAAAACAGTTGGTGATTATTTATTCATTTATTTTTCAGGATTCTTTGAAGAACCAAAAGATCAAAAACACAGCATTTATTTGAAATATAAACCTTTTGTAAACTATAAATGTCTTTACAGTCACTTTTGATCAATTTAATGCATCCTTGCTGAATAAAAGAAATCTCACCAACCTCACTTTTTAAATGGAAGTGTATAATACTGTATATGCATGTACATTATGCATGGATGGATGGATGGATAGATGTATTAACTTTTATTTTGGGGTGAAATAGGAGTTACATTGGATTCACTTTTCTAAATAATGTGTGAATGGAAAGTTTTCTGCTTTTTGGTAAATACAGTCTTAAAATGTTCCATTGCATGGTTGAGATCCAGCCAACTGCAATTGAGTGTGCTACAAAAACATAACAAAAAGTTTGGTTTCTTAAACTAGGTCTTTTTTGCCTATTTTATTTAATTCAAACATGGCAGATTTGATAAAATTGTGCAAAACTTTGTTTCATCTGAACTACCATTTGAACCAAAGACATCAAATATTTAACAGTAATGACTTCATATCAAACAGCAACAACAGTGCTCCCCCTCCTCATAAAAGAATTTTCAGTTAAATTCACTTCTCAGCGAATAAAGCAAAACATCAATGGCAAAAATAAATTGGTTTGCTTTCTAACTACAAAGTTTCGCAGCTTCGTACTCTTTGTAGAACGGCTGTTTGGCACTAAAAGTCTGCAGTGTGGTGAGTATTCTCTGTACCTCGGAGCTGGAGAGTTTGAGCCTATGTCGAAGTAGGCAGGCGAACAGATCTAATGGCAGTGGTCCAGGAGGCGACAGCCTATTGACCCGATATCGGATCTCCATTAGCTGCAGCAGAGCAGAGTCTTGAGATCCCTGAGTGTATGGATAGTCCAACTGTAGGATCAGATCCTGGATAGCCTCAGGGTCAAAGTGCATGCTGTAACCAAACAGCTGCATGCTGTGGATCTTCATGTATCCAAAGTTCTGAGAGGCATCCGTAGCCTCCAGAGGCTCGAAGTAGACCGTATCGTTCCCCTGAGAGGACTCGGTCCGAATGCGGCTCCTCAGGTAGAAGTGAACGGTTTCAAAAAAGCTCTTCCACCGGTTTCCCAAAGTCAAGGTCCAGTTGAAGCAATCCAAAGGAATGTCCAGCTTGGTTTTTTCCCAGTCTGGGTAGCCATTTTGATTGATGGGCATGGTCCAGCTTTCTGAATGGCTACCGCCAAAAGGGTTGACGTAGACGGACAGCACAGGCTCCAGGGTGGAGTTCTTGGTCATGCAGATCTGCAGCGAGACGCCCAGGAGCATATGGATGCGGTTGGATTTGAACTTGTTGCTCTTTAGAGTAAGCAGCATCCTCTTTCTCCAAGACGGGTCGAACCAGACATTGAGGCGAACGTCATTGCTGACGAAGATTGCGTGCGTAGTGATGCGGCCGTCTCGGTGTTGCAGTAGGTAGCGTAGCTCCAGGTCTTGTAGGTCAGTCTCAAAGCCCAGGTAGTGGTCTGTAGGGTTGGGTACGGCGTATTTACAAACTCCATGACTGAGAACATAACCTGGGTTGCAGCTGGAGCAGCGGGTGCGGTTGTCCACCGAGCAGGAAGCGCATCGGTGGCCGTCGCCCACCTTGCACGGGACGACACCCTGGCACGAGGAGCTTTCATACGGACAGGCGCAAGTCCGTAATTCCTCTGTGTAAAATCCCAGTTGGTTATTCTCACTGCAGTACAGGATGGACAAGGTGAACTGTAGCCAGTAGCTCAATGGCCTGTGAAAACAATAAAAAAGTGAGGTAACAAGAGAAAACGAGATTTTATAGCTTGTAATGTATGCAAATAATTGCGGAGATCATAAGGCAATGATTCGCAACAAACGGTGACTGTCAATAAACAGCTTTGTTTAAGCAACAGAACTAATTGGTTTTTAACCTTGAGCTCTGCTAATATCTGCCTTTGAAAGCACTGGTAGGGCAAAAGTAATCCATTAGTGCAGCAGTATCCTCAGAGGCTGTAGTGGGTGGTTAAACAATAGATTACTCATTAGTCTTTTTCACTCGCTTGGAGATCGGGCTTGGCTAAACAATAGCGCTTTCAAATCAAAATCCAGTAGTGTAATAATCATTCAAAGTGATTTCACAACACAAACTGTATTGCTCAGAGCAGGGGTCTCCAAACTTTTTTCTGCAAGGGCCACATAATTTTCCCTATTTCTTCAATTCGTCTGGTGACTGTACTTGCGGACAGACTCACCGCATTTAAGACATCTTTCTTATCGGGGCACACCTCCTCCGCAACAGCACTCAGACATTTCTCGACGAACTCGCCGTCACCCACAGACACTGTTTCTTGACAGATGAGACAAACAGCCACTTCTTTGCACTGAATAAAAAAATAATCACTTGTCCACTTTTGGTTAAATATCCTGCATTCTGAATCAACCTTTCTCTTTCCCAACCGCTTGGCCATTTTGTCATCTCTTTGAATTTTTTCGCTGGTTCGCGCGTCACCTGTTCGATCGCGATGGTACATTATGTTGAACGTACCATTCTGTTGGTAGGTGAATTTAACAAATAATTAGGCTACGTTAATAACCAAGGGAAATTTTAGTCTGAAAGCAAATATTTATTATCAAATATAGACATGATATAAGTGAAACTGTATATTTAAAATTACATTTTCAAAATATGTCTCTGGCATTGTTCAGAGGGCCGGTCCAAATGTGGGGGTGGGCCACATTCGGCCCGCGGGCTGTAGTTTGGGGACCCCTGGCTCAGAGGATACCCTTTCAAAGCTCAAAAGACTTTAGAGATTTTAATTATGTTTAATTTATATATCATGAATTCATTAAATGAAAATATGCACAATTGTTGCTTTTAAAACTTTCTGACGCCAAGGACCCCTTATATGATGGACTCCTTTTTTAAAATGTAAAGACAGATATATTTATTCATGTATAAAGAAAGAAAAATAACCACAATAATATCACAATATAAAGACAAATGTTGTCTGCAAAATTAAATAACTGGCTTTTTTATTGTCATTTTCCTGAAGCTTAAATAGATTAGTAAAATATCTGGAAAATATTGACTTTGTTTTAACTTCACGGTGTCTTTTTCTGCCCACTATTAGGTAGATGTATGAAACTGAAGAGAAACCGTTTCAATTAAAATGTATTTATATAATGCATTTCACGTCATTGAAGCATCACGTCACATTCAGGCGTGAAAATGTTTTATATTTACGATTTGAGTTCGGGGATGCTCAATTTCGATTGGGAGCGGTTAAATGATCCTAATGACACCACACAATAGAAGATTTTTTTGGACAAAAAAATCGTTTGCGACAAGCCTCGAATCGGGCTACACCCACTCCCCCAATATCATTCAGACAGAAATAAAAATAAGTTAATTTGGCAAATTAAAATTCTCAAAATATTCTCTATTGTGTGCCACAGAAGGAATTAAGTCATGCAGGATGACACTGGAATGAATTCTCTCATCTGCTGTCCTTTTAATTTCATCACTGTCTAGAAGAAACAACCGAGTTATTAAAGTGATCTTATTGTGACATTTCTTTCCTGTGAGATTAAATGGAAAAACATACAATTTCAACTCAAATCCTATAAACCTCTAACTTTTACTGTTTAATGATGCAGAAACATTCCGAATTCCTTATAGACTAAAACTTGCAGCCTTTCATGTATCTTAATTTGCATAGCTTGCATAATTAAATAAAAAATATTCGGATTCACAGGTTTAATGTGTGGCTATAAATATGATTTACCTCTCCCTTAGAGACACTATTTTGGGCTGTGTGCGACATCTCTTGCTGAGGCTGAAGAGCTTGTTAGCGGTTCGTCCGGTCTTGGAGAGCAGGAGGCTAACGCGACTTTCTAGCTGTCTGTAGCGTTGCTGTAGAGTGCTGTCTGTCCTCCACAATTGCTGGATTCTTGATGAATTTAGAGCGCTCTGTGTTGGTAATTTACCCATGAAGTTCTGGAACTCATCTGATGAAAAAGTAGATCTGAATTAACCCAATGTTTTACTGAAGATTTTCAAAAAATAGTTGTCAGTAAAAGACCCATGCATACTAGGAGCTAGCCCCTTAGCATTAGCATACATGGAACATAATTGGTTTCAAGGTAGTTGAATACTAACTGTTCATATTAAATAAATATAAAACAAGTAACACTTGTTTGTATGTCCATATAACAGGGTCTGGACAGGGTGTGAGATTGTTTTGCACACAATTGTCAAAGTTCTGTCAAAATATTTTAATTCCCAGAAACACATTTTTACTATACCACATGGGTGAAATGACACATAATACAATATAAAATATAATATAATATAATATAATACACTTGCAGAAAGCACATACTTTGTACTCAAATTGAGTAAAGATCATTTCCAAGAGTACAAACGAAGATTTTTAAAAGTTTTAATTACTATATACAATAGTTTGTGAAAATGAGAGTATTAAATACAATTCAATTTTTTTTAGCCATATTTTCATTGTAAAGTGGTAATCTGCAAACCTGCAAAAAAGATTATTTTGCCTTATTTACAGTAACCCATAAAATGTAGTTTTGTTGTTATAAATCGAAAAATTAGGTACATTTTTAGCTTACCGTTTTTTCAGTGTTTGTTATCATACTGATTTGCCTTTCTTTTGTCTATGCATTATTCTTGTACTATTATTGTTTGTACTATTCAATCGTTGTTAATTTCCCTGCTGTATCTCAATTGGAAAGTGTCCATGAGCTATGCAAAGGTGCTATATAAATTCAACTTTATTATTGTTATTACTGTTATCATCATCATCATCATCTGTTTGTTATTTGCAATGCTTACTAATGGTATTTTCACATACTACAAGACAGCAACAAAAAGCAGATCCCAGCCATGGAAGATGCTGCAACAAATTTTAACCTTGAATCCAGTCTACACAAATATATATATTTTTTATTTTATATGTAAGAGTTTTATTTGTTTCTCTGCTTGCATTCATATGTTAATGCTATTCCAAAGTGAAGACTTATTTAAAAAAAAAAAAGTGGATATTTTGCCATACAGTGACATGATGAACAATTTGCACATGGCAACAATTATTTTTAAATACAAATTGTCTATTTGTACCCAGGTGCAAATAACATCTCCCACACAGCTAAGCTATTTGCACTCACTGTAATGTGAAGCCATAGATATTTAGGACAAAATTTGCCACTTATGTACTGTAGCTGCAATGGTGTGGTGTAAAGTTGAAACAAATACACTTATATGTGCGAACAACCAAAATCAAAATCCAGCTATGCTTCCCGCATCTCATTAACAGCATTCCTGTACATATTTTTGGACTCTTTTCCATTCTAAATCAACCACAAGATTTTTGTTTTGTGCTGTTGTAATTTTTTAACAAATATTTCTATTTAGCTTTTAAATTATTTTTGTAAAATAAATAATTAATTTTTTTAATTAATTTTCAGTGACTTAAATTTAGTTTATTTTAGCTAGTTGCCAAAGCAACATTTCTAATCTCCATTTAAGTTTTTCCTCAAATATTTTTATTTTATTATTAAAAAAAATTGAATAATAAAAATCTAAATTTTTCCCTTACATAAGAGAATTATTGGTCAGTGAGGATGTGTTTAGTAAAGTTGGTTGCTGGTTAAGCTAGTTAAGCAAGCTAGCAGCCTACACTCTAAAAAATGCTGGGTTATTTCAACCCAACTTTGGGTCAAATTTGGACTAACCCAACTTTTGGGTTAAAAATGTAATGTAAAAATTTAAACCAACAGTTGGGTTAGTCCATATTTGACCCAAAGGTGGGTTGAAACAACCCAGCATTTTTTAGAGTGTAATGGGGATGAAAATGTCCCACAAGAAAAAGAGAAACACAAGAAGTTTTGGCACCTGACTCTTTAAATTCCTGGTTCTCCTGCCTCCAGGCCTCCCTCATGCGCTCCAGGTAGTTTTCCTGGGAATGGATATCAGCCTCAGGGCAGTTACACTGGGGAAACTCCTTACTGCATTGGCACCAGCAGTCATTGCCTTTGCACACAAATTGGCCTTCAGCATTGCAGCCTATGTAGCCTAAGGCAGCCTGAACAAAGTTGCTCCTTAAATAACTAGGCAGAATAGCCTGAAGTCCTGTAGAAATACAGAAGTGTGAGATAGACCACACATGCCTCCACTTTTCCAGTACGGCCTTATTCTTGTCAGTTGCTAAATCCTTTAATCCAATTCAACTATCAACATTCAAGATTTGTGTATAATTGGCAGGCCAATTAGACAACAGCGGCATCTAGGCTTTGATCGTGTAGCTACCATGGCTCATCACACAAGCACAACCTCTGGAAAACACTTTAGAATTCCTGTAGCATCGGAAGTAGTAAGTGCGGGATTGTGTATCTCTCTACCTTGCAACTGAACTTTGTTCTCCTGGCTGTGAACCAGAACGGAGCTGACAGAGTCGAGGTTGTCATAGTTACTGCAGCCCAAAGGGCCAGTCCTGGTCTCTGTTACCTGGAGAGAGAGACGACAGCAATTATTGTCTTTTTCTAATAAATTAATTGAAGCGACTGGTAAATATCAAGCACACCTGACCAGTGGGTGAGTGATTGTCAATGTAACCATCTAAACCACGGGTGTTAAACTCAGTTCCTGGAGGGCTGGAGGCCTGCAGAGATCCAACTAATCAAGTCCTTCAGGCTTATTTGAAAACTTCATGGTATGTTGTGTTAGAGCAGGGTTGGAACAAAACTCTGCAGGACTCCGGTCCTCTAGGATTTGAGTTTGACACCCCTGATCTAAACGATCAACACCTGGGATCCTACACTCAGATTCAGGGATTTTCACTCAGAAATTGCTAGAAAATGTCATAAACAAACAAATACTAAATAACACACTGATTTAAAGGTGAAATTCTGAAGTAGAAAAATTGAAAAACTTGTTATATTATGCATTTTGTCATTTAATTTAATGTCATGTCAAATATGACAGTACATTTAAAGGGGTCATATGATGCGATGTCAAGTTTTCCTTTCTCTTTGGAGTGTTACAAGCTGATTGTGCATAGATAAGATCCCTGAAGTTGCAAAAGTGGAGTCAGCTGTCTTAACCGTGGCTTGTGTACTGCATACATAGCAGCGTCATCACTGTGTCTGTCACGCGTGATTAATAAAATTTTTTAAAAGAACAGCATTTATTCAAAATAGAAGTCTTTACTATTACTTTTTATAAATTTAACATATCCTTGCTAAATAAAAAGAATCCTGAAAAAAGTATCACAAATAAAAAAAATGTAAGCAGCACAACTGTTTTCAACACTGATAATAAATCAACATATTAGAATGGTTTCTGAAAGATCGTGTGACACTGAAGTAATGATGCTGAAAAATCAGCTTTGCATCACAGGATTTATATTTATTTATTTTATATATTTTTTAACCTTTTCAGCACTGGAATTTAAATTTTTACCAATATTTCTTATTTCTCTAATATTTCTTATTTTTTAAATATTTCCCTAATAATCTTGCTGCACTCATTGCCTTTTTTAAAACATTATCTAAATCACTTTATTTGAAAAACTTCAGAAAAAAAACACACAAAATCAGCACTTTTTTACCTTTGCAACTGCAACAACAACTATGTAGGCCTACTTCTGTTTGTGTAATGATGCAAGAGTTGGTTGCATCTGGTCCTAATTCATCATGAAACTAATTAGGTTAACATCACTGTATTTAATTAACATTTTTATTATCTTTGCATCTTTGTGCATCCCAGCGAGCTCTGTATTCTGCTGTGGCATAACACTATGGATTTTATCCAGCAAAATAATTAAAAAGCTGAGGTAGTTTATCATTTATGAAAAAAAAGAAAAAGCTATAAAAAGTATTCAAACGGCATGAAATCAAGGGCAAGAATCAGCGGATTGTGAGAGAGACAGAGAGAGAAAAATCACAACTCCATTACACCCGCAGCAGGCTCTTACGCTGCTGTTAATGCTGCTGGAGGGAGATTCATTAAATCCTGAAACATCTTTTTGAGGTACGAGCCAGCTCATTGTCCCAGCAAAGGCCAAAAACACAATAGGCCTGTTGTTGCACTCTGCATCTAATTGCACATCAAAGAAAACATTGATAAATACAGTATTGTATTCAGGACTGAATTTTCATTTTTGTGTGAACTGTTCCTTTAAAAGTCCTGATTGACATCGGATGACAACATTCAGCCAGACACTGCTGGGAAAACAACACCAACACAATTTTTTCCCGCTGAACTTAGAGACACTTTAGTAGTGAAAACTGATTTCCGCTATTTAAACGATGGCATCCTGTGGTCAAATTTAATTTAGGTGCCAGAAAGAAGCATCGTGAGTTCATGTGAAGGTTAATGTTCTTTGGCCTTCTCTCTTCCGCTTTACTGAAGAGTAAAAAACTGTGAATAATGCGACTGTGCCCCAAACACTCTGGATTTACCACTTTGATTAATACAAATGCAGAGTGAGTATTTCACCCCTACTTTTATTGTCCGTGTTAAAATGAAAAGCTAATACAAACAGCAACAAATCTCCACCTGATAAGCAATAATCTATAACATTAAAAACTATTATTGCACACAGACAAATCATTATTCTTCTAAACACATTTAAAACCCTTAATTAGTGTAGAGACAGATAATTGTTCAAACCACCGCTGAGGTCAGTTACTGATGCCATCTGCGACTATACCGAAGACCCAGCTAAACTAACGAGGCCGAGAGATTCAGTAGCAGTGCATCATAATCAAACCTCTAATTTATGCTCTCAAACACTCTTTGAATACAGTCCTCCCTCACCTGCTCCTCCATAAGACTAACACTGAGGAATCATCCAACTAGCTCCATTTAACACCTCGGCTAACCTTATAATAGATCTTCCATACATCTGTTTTCTTGCCTCAGAGCCCACTTCATGCTAGATGCAACTAATGAGTTGAATTAGTCAATGCAGAAAGGAATCTAAATGGAAGAGCCAGGCTGATCCATCACCGTCATGCATGTTGTGACTAACGCAGACAGGCGCTTTGTCCTCATTAATAGCAACTTAGCCTGGGATCCTCTTAGCAAACGGGCTCAGACCCCAAAACGGTTCGCCTGACTGAGATTGCGAATGACTGAATGTGGCAGGACAGAGTTCGAAAAGGCTTTCGGATGGAAAACTGCTGGCTGGGATTAAGTCGCTGCTTTGCTGATGACTGTTTGAGAATTTTTCAAAGGAAACCTTGGGTCATTCATATCTGAAGCACTTGAGTGGTTTAAGTATGGATTTATATTTAAAGGCTGTACTTGGCACTGACGCTTTGAACAAAGCCTGGGCAAATGAGATCAGTTTGGAGTCTATCACGAACACCGCAGGCGCAAGGTTATGCTGCTGATAACTGTGCATTGAATAATGAACTCACCTCCAAGGCAGTAATAGTTGTATGCAAGAGGAAGGAATTTTTATTTAATACACGAGTTTCACAATTTGAGTTGAATTACTGAAATAAATGAACTTTTCCACGACATTCTAATTTATTGAGATGCACCTGTATGTATTGCCTGCGGTTGTACGTATGCACCTAACGTAAATTCACATTGAATATCATTCCCGGTTTTCCTGTGTCTTAAATTACAAAGATGTTGATGTGAGACTTGACTTGGACTCCAATTTATAGACTTTCGCAGGATATGAGTCTTTCAAGAGAAAAAAATTCTCTGAATTGTGACTGTTTCGTAGATATAAGGAATTTAACAATTCCAGTTCTGCTCCTTTAATGATTATTTTATTACTTATTATTATTAGAATCAAATGCCAATATGTGGCCTTAAATATGTATTAAACAACAATAATTGTATTAAACATAACAATAGTACACAAACCAAAGTAGAAACGTTTAATTAATTTATTTTTATTTGTTTACTATTGACAAAATCATAATTTGTATCTTTAACATGTTGTCATATGCACAACCAGTCAGTTACTACCAGTATTATTTTACTATCATTGTAATATTTTGAATTAGATTTTTTTTGTAATTATAAAATATTTATAATAAATAAAACAATTATGAAATAATTATAAAATAATTATACTTTTTTTTTTAATATGTTTGTATAAAAAAATCTGCACCATAAATTTAGTTAAAGTTTTAATAATTTTGTTGTGCATTTTTGTAATTTTTGTTTTAGTTTTTTTGTGTCTATAGTATTTATTAACTTTTATTTATAGTTATTTTACTACTATGCTGGCAGCTAGCTGAAATAAAATAAGATGACATTTTTTATATTTTATTTTATTTTATTTCAGTTAAAGTTTATTTTATTTCACATAACAAATATTATTATATATATTTTTTTATGGTTTTGGTTAATGATAATAACCCTGCTTACTATACAAGCCTTAAAGGGGTAGTCCACCCATAATTGAACATCTGTCATGATTTACTCACTCTCATGTTGTTTCCAACCTGTATGTGTTTGTTTCTTCTGTTGAGCACAACAAATATATATATTTTGAAGAATGTTGGTTACCAAACAGTTGATATCCCCCATTGAATTCCATAGCTTTTTTTTGCTGTTGTTGTTCTTCATGCTATAGAAGTCAATGGGGACCATCAAATGTATGGTTACCAACATTCTTCAAAATATCTCCTTTTATGTTTAACAGAAGAAAGAAACTCATACAGGTTTGGAATAACTTGAAGGTGAGTAAATCATGACAGAATTTTCAATTATGACTGGACTACCCCTTTAAGGCAGTATAGTAAGCAGGATTATTATCATTAACCAAAACCATTAAAAAATAATAATAATTGTTACGTGAAATAAAATAAACATTAACTGAAATTTTTGTGTGAACTGTCCCTTTAAGAACACCATAACACAGTAAGCTGAGCAGTATGTGTTTGATTCACTAAAAAAAGAACAAGCTCATATAAATCATTTGTTTCACAATGTGTGGACTACATTGGACGAGCTGTGCCTTTGATTCACTTAAAATAACCAATTCATAACAATCATTTATTCAAGAATCAAGCTCCACTAGTTGCAATGTACAGTGTGTTTTTGATTAACCTAAAAGAACTGAATCATAAGAGTCATTCATTTGGAAAACAGACTGCACTGGCTGTACAGTATGTTTCTGATTCATTTAAAAGAACCAAATCTTAAGAGTCATTCTTTTGGGAAACAGACCACACTAGTTGCAATGTATATTTCTGATTCACTTTAAAGAACCATTTTTTTTTTCCGTTATTTGTTCAAGAAAGAGACAACACTGGTATTTTAAATTAAATGGAACTGATTCATAATAAGAAGTCAACCAGTCTCTTGTTGGCCTAACAGTAGAACATGCTATTATGTTAATAGCATAATTAACTATGAACTTATTAACTATGCTATCATTTCTATAGAAATAGAGAATCATTCATAATGTTAAATGTAGCTGTTGATACAACGATATACTGGTTTAGCATGAGGGAAAACAAATCCCTGTTTACACAGTTATCCATTCATTTACTATGGGGAAAACAAAGGAAGATTATGAGTGGGCATTCAGGGAAAGAAAAGCCGTGTCTGAACATTGTTCAGTGGTTTTCATTTTTAATTGCTCCCTTGCTGACTTTGATAATGGGTAATGAATAAACTATCCATTTTAAAAGTGCACAGTATTAATATAAATGGTCTGTTGATTCAAGTAAAACCTCCTACACTTACTTATGTTAGGATTAGAATGACTTAATGAACAAGGAAAATCTGTGAAATAATAGGTAAATATAATTTATTATACCTACAACACAGAGAAAACCATTACTACAAGACTTGAGTTCTGGCATGGCCTTTTGACATGGAATTAAGCAAGACTTGTGAACATGACTCGTCCATACATGAATAATAATAATAATAAAATCTTGAGGCTCCCATCCTTGATTTTCTAATCAGAGAAGTCTAAATGTCCAAGTGAGACAATTACAGAATGGACTGAAACTAGGTCCTCATCGTTATATGTTAAGAATGAAGTTACAAATTGTTTTAATTTATGACTGCAGGGCAAATTAGCATGGGATTGCAATCCCATAAAAGTGCTGATGGAAGTGTAAAGTTCTGCAGCTGATCTACTGACAATGGGCAAATGAAAAAACACAGATGCATTCAGATCATTTCCATAATGACCAATGCAATCTACCAAGAGCAGAGCAAATTAGCGACTATCGCAGCCATGTCAAGTGCAGAATGGGTTAAGACACTTTTTGGATGTTAAATATTGACCCAAATACTGTACCAGTAAACTGACTAGCGCAAACCTTAGTAAATAACGTTGATTTATTTAAATGCTCTCCTCTGTCTGAAAGGGAAACTCCTACTAATGCAAATGCAATAAAGTTAGTCACAAAAATAACTGTGTCCATGCCTTTTCATCCCTAATTTTTCACTCCTCTGTAGTAACTCCTGATAGTCGTTTTTTAATGCCAAAAGAGGTTTACACTGGCACAAGCTGTTAATCTGGCTCATTGTTACCTACAGCTAGTGAATGATTAGGTTTAATCAAAGCTGCCAAAAAGGCGAGTCAATCAGTAAATGAAGCTAAATCAGACCCTGTTCCATTGATATATTTTAGATGATTATTAAAAGATCATTTAATGTGTACTAATGGGGGATTTGACCCCAGGACGATTTGATCAGGAGAAAAATTTCAACCTCTGGCTCGACTAACCACATATTTCTCATGATTCACAAGTGCATGGAAAAAGTACTTAGCAAGTGTGTTTTCTTCCACATTTTATTATTTAATATTATCTGATTAGGATTGTGTGTAATTGATATATTACTAGGGCTTAGCGATATAAAAAAAATATGAAATATAAAAATATATGAAAAGCATAATTTTTTTTCCTACAAGAAGTTGTGGTGGCTGCAATGCCAAAGCAAGTTCTTTGAAGAACAAAGAAACACATGAAGAACAAAGAAATGCATTACATATTAAGAAACAAGTACGGTGGCCGAGAGAGTTCAACGCACTGCAACTAAAGAAAACACATGCAAAATAGAAAAAAACACCAGCCAATTAAAAAAAGACCTTCATCAGCTTGACAACACATGTGCTGGAAATACTCAAAATGCAAAAAAAAAACATAAACGCACTGCAAATACTCAATGCAACCAAATATGTGCTGCAAATACTCATAATGCAAAAAATAAATAAATAATAAAATACAAATATAAAATAAAAATAAAATAATGACAAAAATATTTGAAGAGTTCATTTGCAAAAACCGATAAACGGCACTTTAAAAAAAAAAATGAGCTGATTGCCGTGCATTATTCTCCACATATAGCGCAATCTGAACCCTAAACACGTTTTGTCGGTTTTGTCGACTTTCAAGGCATCGCAAGTTCACGTTTTATTGCAGAAACCGACAAGCGCCTTTGAACAGATTGAACAGAAGCCGATAAGTCCATTTTAGCGAATCAGCGCGCTGTATT
>NW_015546155.1:289056-314252 GCF_001515605.1 Sinocyclocheilus anshuiensis | reverse complement strand
AGGTGACAAGGCTACTTTCGCTTTGAAAAGACGTGCTTGCTGAGAGGAGTTTCGTCAAAGCTGACTAAAAGTGAATGAGGATGGCTAATTTTTCTGTATTTGGTTGCATTGTGAGTATTTGTGTTTTCAAACTGAAGATTTATATACATTTTTATATGTTTTCTTAATTTGCTGGTGTTTTTTCCATTTGCATGTGTTTTCTTCAGTTGCAGAGCTCTCTCATCCACTGTAAACAAGTGTCAGGTCTACATTCATTTGTTTTTAGACTCCAAGACTTTATGCACAGACGTATTTTGACATACTGTTATACAGTTAAGTTGTTGCTCCCATTTATTGCCATGGTTATCGCTGTGAATCATCACATTTTCAAATTCAATCCTGCATTTAATTAAATGTGGTTGTCAGTCCAGAAAGCATGAAAAATAAAACTTTTATTCAAATTGCGAATAGATTATAACAGAAAGCGTGCAGAGAGAAATTTCGAAAGAAGCCGCCTATCAGCTATGATAGTCAAAAAAGGGGCTGGAATTTACTATTGTATTTATAAGCAAAATATTGCAATATATTGTGATAAATATGATATTCCCTAATTTTATATCATCAGCGAAGATATTGTGAAAATATCCCTATTATACAATGTATCGCCCAGCCCTATTTACTACATTGATTTTTGCATTTATTTACCCCTGCCATCACAATTCAAACCTGGTCGGGTACAATGTGGGTCATACCTTAATGGCGGTGGCGGCGATCTGGAGGTGATGGAGCTTCCGGAGTGTGCTGTCTCTGTCGATGAAATAGGATGCTGCCAGTTGGTGGAGGGCTTCGAGGGTCAGCGAACCGGCTGTAGCATTGGATGTGCCTCCATTCTGCTGACCTCTGCTAAGCTTGCTTTTGTCCACGAAAATGGTCAAGGACTCCTCGCCTGATCAAAAGCCAGACAAAAATTATCATCTCAGCTGGAGAAGCTAATCAACCCTAATCATCTACAGCATGAGCTCGCCCCGTCTCGGCCCGTCGGGGGCGCACAGAGCCATGCAGCTCATCCCCATCTGACGCGTCAGCTCTCATTACACGCATGGTACAGATGAGAGTATCCTTCATCTCCGAGTGAGAGGGATCCAATGAAAATCAATTGACTCAGCTGGTGGGTTTGTTTGGAGAGAATAAACGTCTAAGAAAAAAATGGTAGAGTCAAAAAGTGTCCTGTGGAGCATTAGCCAGACCTTCAAATGATCTCTACTTTCAACCTCAGTCATGGTATAAAAGCAGTTTATTTATGGAGCGAGATATTGACGAATGAGAATGTTTCTTTTGAAGAGGTGTGTACTGTAAAGAATCTCTCGGCAGGCAAGGTATAAAAGACTATAGAGAACTGAGAGACTACTGCTCTGCAGTATATCTACAAATGAAGATGAGTTCTCAGAGCTGAAAACTGACAAGGCAGTCGCAATCCATTTTACTTTCGTATTGACATATTTTTGTGAGTGAAACCGAATATTCAGAGAGTAAAAATAGAAGGGACTATATTTTATTCCTGGGAAACTGATTGGACATTGAAAGGCGGGTGTATCGTACTAAGACTACCCTTCTCCTGATACGCCACTAGCACTTTTGAGGGCCTTTTTGATGTTGGTGCTAATGTTACTGAAGAGCATCTCTACATAAGCCACAGCAAACCGGTTCCATGTACACCTGGCATTAACATGCATTTTCTGTGATCCTCTCATGATCAGATCACACTTCACCACCTTAAAAGCCAGATGAAAGACAGTTTTTGATCGGATCACTGTAAACGCATTTTTAGGTGGTCTGGAATGGATTTTGACTACATTTAAGGTGTAAATAAAGTAATGAAAGTAACATCTGATGAGGTCATGCTGAAAGAAATTAAATTCATAATTTTCACACTCAGACACCGCACTCTTTTGCTCTCACCCAATTCAATCAACAATTTCCCGCTATTTATTGAATTATTTCTCTGGATTACATTTGGAATCTCATTTCTTGTGTCCATATAATAAGAATTTTAAAACTAATTAAAAAAAAAAAATCCCCTCCCCTTATCTTTATTTCAAACCCCTAATAACTTCTTCAGAAGTTTGAGAAAACAAATCTGTTTTATATATCTACAGTAAGTGTTTATAATTTGGTAAATGAGTGTAAAACAAAATAAAAATGATGCAGTAAGAAATATTATTGTAAATTAAGCCTATGGTTATTATTGCTGTAAAATACAAATTACATATTGTGTTGACTATTTTAGAAAGGCTGAATTACCTACAACAATAGTCTAAAACCATTTCTAATCAGCTATTCGTTTGCATTAACTAATAGCCCACATGGCCTTAATCTTATTCTGCATGACCATATTTTAGATCTCTTAACCCTCCTCCATACCTAAACTTAACAACTACCTTATTAACTATTAATAAGCAGTAATTAAGAGTTTATTGAGGCAACAGTTGTAGTTAATAGTTAGTTAATAGTGTGAACAGGACTTTAAAATAAAGTGTGACCATAATAACAATAATTTTACTTTATCCTTCAGTCCCCTTGGAATTTTGCTGAGGCCCCTCTAGTGGGCCCTGGTCCCCTGTTTGAGAACCACTGGTCTAGGTAACATCAGCCAAAAAGGAAAGTGGTCAAAGGCGAAACAATTTATTTAACAAAACTGCATTTTTAAAGAAAGATTACAAAGACAAGCCTTTTTTTCTTTGGAATAACATGCACTGATGAAATGTACATTAATAAATAAACAGGGCGAATTTTGAGTTTGTTCTCTAACCCATTAAGTTAATCCAGAAACTGAAGTTATGAGTGTCATATCCATTAGTCAACACTAACCAACACTAACACTAAATGTCATGTCAACCTCTGAGACTATATAAAGATGTCCTTGCAAACTCAGGAACAAGGCAAGAATGAAAATCTATTTTGCAGGGATAATAACTAGCTCACACATAATATAGTTTGCTTACCTCCCAGAGTGGCAGAGAGCAGGAAATGAGTCCCGTATTTCTTAATGATGGTGTCAGTAATTTTCTGCAGGCTCGGCCTTCTCCCCAGAAGCCTGATGTTATGGATAAAGTCGGGGTCAAAGGGCAGGGCCGCCCCATTGCCATCTTGTCTCTCCGCAGCAAGGCTGTTGACCTTCCATCGGCCGAACTCCCTGTGAGTTCATAATCATTTCTGTGAGATTTTGTATGAGCTAGTATTGGAGCTCAAGAAATCAGCACATCCTCTCGCATTAGTCATTACAGTACATTCATGTTGTCCTCTCCTCAATCTGGCTCTTCACCACATCTGTCCCTCTCTCCATGTTTGTTTGCGCTATTCCTATTCCAAAAAGCTCTTTTGGGCTCAACAGAGCAGCCAGGATGGTAGGTGGTATTTCATTGTTTCGGGGCTTGAAGAGCCTCCACAAGGAGCCTGGTGTACAATCTGAGCACATCTCCACAAAGCACTGAGGATGTAATCCTTTAAGATCCTCCTTTAAACTCTGTGTGGTGCCTGTGCATCTCGAATTGTGCATATTAGTATGCTGAACAAGGTAAAGCTTGTAAACCTCTGTTTAACCGCTCTAACCAAACGCTGAGGTGGCACAGTGTGTTATAATGTCAGTTGTTTGCAGAACCATTATCTGATTACGCCCTCACACAAAATAACAGCAATCCCTTCCTCGACTAAAGGAAGTACTGTAAACTAAAATTCACACTGTACACCCGCTAAACTATGAAATAGGTATTGTGGATGGAACTGAATCTAGTTTCTTTCCATTTAAATACATTTGCATCTATTATAATGCAGTGAGAGAGCTCCGTTTCAAAGTTTAGTTATCTGATATTCGGTTCTAATCTGGTCTGACAGAATTTATAGCATTCCCCGAAGCTAACTCTCAGACGGTAGATCTTCAAACAAAGCATCCCACTCGTGCGTCACTAAATGCTGTACCAAAATTTGAAAGAGAATGTTAAACTTTTATTTTTTTGGAAATATGTGTGTGTGGAAACACACTCATTTAAAGCATAGTATTCCAGATTCATGATCTTTTATCTGTAAAATAAAACAAATTAAAAATTAAATAAAATATATCATTTCATACCAGGCAACACAGAATAAATTAGATACTCAAGAGTACTTTTTGCCTTTGGGGAATATATAATAATGTTTACATGCAATTAAATATAATTATTAGGGCTGTCCATTTAATGAGTTCATTTGGTGTGAGTAATTATGAAAAATGTGTTCAAATGTTTTACACGTTTTCCTCACCCCGGCCTGGCCTAGACCTTTATGTCATCTAACATTGCATGCAGTTGCTTAATGACGAACATGAAGCAGAGCAATGACTCTGTAGCCTATGAGAATGCAGTTATATGGATATAATATAAAAATACAGTTTAGCAAAATCACACAAGCAAGAGTGCTGTTACACTGCAAAAAAAATAAACATTATTTTTTTTGACTCATTTTCCATTACAAGTATCTACACATTCTTGAATCAAGATTAATTTACTTGAGAAGCAATATGACGTATGATAAGAAAAATTATCTTGTTTTGCCATTGAATTAATAATATTTTTCTTACCCCATTAGTGAAGTGAAGTGACGTGTGGCCAAGTATGGTGACCCATACTTGGAATTTGTGCTCTGCATTTACCCCATTCAATTGCACACACCCGGAGCAGTGTGCAGCCATATTGCTGCAACGCCCAGGGAGCAGTTGGGGGTTTGGTGCCTTGCTCAAGGGTCTCACCTCAGTTGTGGTATTGAGGGTGGAAGAGAACGCTGTACATTCACTCCCCCCCACTGACAATTCCTGTCTGATCTGAGACTCAAACCCACAACCTTCGGGTTACAAGTCCGACTCTCTAACCATAAGGCCACTACTGCCCCCTAAAATGTAATTAAATTTTTAAATCATTTCATATTTCAGTATCATAATATTATCATTATTATTTTTATACCCATTTGTTATCATTATCTATGCAATATTGAATCAAAACATTTCTTTCTAAGGGTACTTTTTGTAATGTCTAGTCAATGCTTTTCTCATTTAACATAATGACGTTGATCTATTGGGGGTAATTCCTCAGCCAAAATTAATGTGCAATTAATTAGCAATTAATTATATTAAGTGGCACATCATGTAATTAATTCGATTACCAATTGTAATCGCTTTACAGCCATAATAATTATGTAAGGGGTCAAGTTTTGTATCCAACACTGATAATAATAATAAGTGTTTCTTCAGCACCAAATCAGCATATTAGAATGATTTCTGAAGGATTAAGTGACGCTAAAGACTGGAGTAATGATGCTGAAAATGTAGCTTTGAATACAGGAATAAATTAAATTTTAAAACATATTCAAATAGAAAACAGTTATTTTAAATTGTAATAATGTTTCACAATATTACTGTTTTTATTGTATTTTTTGATCAAATAAATGCATCCTTTGTGAACATAAGAGTCATCTTTCATAAATGTTCAAAAATCTTCCCAACCCCAAACTTCTGAACGGTAGTTTATATCTGTCTTTTCATGCATCACATACAGTAAAAGATCATTTAATATCAGTGTGTCAAATAACAACAAATTCGATTAGTAGCCAGTACCGTTCGCCTTATGGGAAAATATCTCATAATTTATCTACAAATCCAGTTACTGGTATCCAAGCAGTGTACAAATTGCACGGCAAGCAAAAAAAAAACATGCCTCTTCTTCTCAGGTTCCGCAAGACCACACCATTAGATCAATATTTATTATTTTCTTTCATCCTATTTCCCACATTCCCTATCTCCATTACAAGGTTATTAGTCTCCACACCGGAGGAAACACAGGAGGTTCTCCAACCTTGGTTGCAGAAATCTCTCTTTGGAGATTAGCAATTAAACCACAGCCCTCTATACCAGTGACAGAGTTTAAAACTCATGGGAACCAATCCAATCACTCATATGAAGAGCCCTATCCAGAGAACAATCATGAAGAGAATGGAGGATGTCATTATCACCAATCAGCCCAACGAGGGATGGTGTAAGTATCAGATGAGGTGCCTGATGAGCACTAGCATTGAGCACCTAAGCCACTGATCACCACCGACAAACCAGAGAGGGCAAAACGCTCCTTTACTGGAGAGCTCTCTGAGAGCCTGCAGTGCAGACCTGAGGGCACCATGTAATCAAAAGCCACAAGCTATTTTGTAATCAGAAACAGAAACCAGAGGCATAAATGAAGATGAGATCAAGAGGAAAATGTCACTAATAATCATCTAGAATTCTGCTGCAAGGCTGTGGAGGTGTGTTTATGCATTATTACTTATTGTTTGAAGAAGGTATTTGTTAGTGATTTCTGAGGCGCTATGCTGAGTTTATGACACTTGACGTCTTTTCAGCAGGGATGTTATATAGAATTTTGTCATGATTTGTTTGGTTATGGCTAATATGAGCCCATGAGAACAAACACATCAGTAAACATTAGGAACGGTGTCACACTGGTGTGTTTTCGTATCATGAGAGAGAAAAAAGGCATAATATATTACCCTCAAATCGTGCAAAATCCATTTGTTGCAAATTGAATATAAAATGGCAAGTACTTTCTTGATCAGGCAAGCTCTAATCTGATTGGCTGCATGGCTTTACACGATTTTCAGGAGTTGTGGTGCACAGAAAGTCATGTTTGGAAGGTATAGGTTTGCTAAAATGAGCTAATCACTGGAATTGCCAAAGTTTGTAAGGCTGTGAGATGAAATCTTTGCAAGATATATGAGCTTTGTTTGAGGAACTTACACTCAAGTAAACTAGACATCTTTGACTTGTATATTCCAATTTGTTTTCTGAGTTAGTTTGCGGTTATTTATTGGCGTTGATGGTTCCATGAAGAACCATTATCCTCGATGGAAACTTTCCATTTCATTTCCATTCAAATAGCTGAAAAGGGTTATTTCGATTTTTAAAATGTTCTTCTGAAAGGTTCTTTGGGGAATGCAAAATGGTTATTTTTTGACATCTTTATGAAAATCCCCCTTTAGAACTTTGCATGCATTAACATTTCTGATTATAATGTCTACACACATATTATACAGTCCAGTTCCAGGGGTACATACTATGTACTAACCCTGAATGTACCCCTAAACCTAACCTTAGCCTTATACCAGTACTTTCTTAGATAAGTACACTGTAAGCACAAGTAAGTGCATGTACTGTAAAATAAAGTACAACCCACATTTCAGATAAACCCGCTCGAACAGCTTGTAAAGATGACCTATGGTTGGTTGTTTTCCATGTCAGTCAGATAGTCTCTTCTTGTTTAAGTCGGCAGTTCTTGGCTAGGATATCCTGCGTGGTTTTGTGTGGGGGGAAGCAAATCCTAGTTACTTAACCATGAATTCAGAAAAATATAGATCCAATAGATTTTGTATTTTTAGAAAGAAAAACACTCCACTGAAAGGCACATGCACCGACATGCACATGTTCAGATGTGTCATTTCACCAACACACTCTCATAAGGAAACATCTCTCTAACCACATTTATCCTGCACTACTAAAATGTAAATCTGGTACTCATTCCAGAGGACCCTATTGCTTTGCCTATGACAAAACTTTAAAGGGTTCAATTAAATAAATTAAAGCTCTGTATTTTGCTAATTATTATTTACTTTTTGTTTTTCAGTTTTCTGTTTCAAAAGGTGTTTTTTTATTTTTATTTCTGAGCTGTGGTTCCAAGAATGTCCAAAAAAAATAATAAAAATCACCATGAAGTAATCTAAAAGTAGTCCAATCAATTTGTGCAATTGGTTCTAAATTCATACAACAGCAGACCTAGGCAAACCCAGATTTAAGCAATAATTGTGATACATTTAACTGAAAATTGATCTCTCTGCCATAACACTCAAGTCTCAAACAAATTTAAACATTCAAAAGTGTCAAGAAGTGTTGTACCACGTTGGACACCAGTGAGACAAATTCTCTCTCTCGCCTTGTGACTGCGACATGTTGAAGTATCTTTTTGAATGGGATGGGAAATTTTTCAGTGAAACAAATTCAAATTTGCCCTGTTCTTCACACAAAAATATTGTATGCCTTCTTCATATTTTGAATAAATTATTGTGACTGCATATTTATCTGCCTGTTACATTTTGTGCTCTTAGCATTTTTATTAGCAAATGCAAATGCAAAAAAAAAAAAAGCTACTACTGTTTTTCTTTATATAAAAAGCCAAATCTATAAGAAATAATAATTACCCAGGATCTGTTTTCCCTTAAAAGTTTGATGGTAATGTGAAGTAAGAATCTCTATAATAAGCGAACACTATCTGTAATCATTTTCCAGCTTCAAAACTATTTTCATTGGCAGAAATACATGATGCAACTCAAGTTCTCAACATTCATTATTTATAGAACTGTTGTATAAGAATGTGATACGAATGTAAGCAACTCTTTCTAGTGAACGGAATCAAAAGATTCGAGTCACCTGTGGCCTCGAGCTTAAGGCGAATCAGTCGTGCTGATTTTCAGTACACCAGCACTCTAGCCCGGGTTAAAAAGACACCCCAGAACGGTTTAAAAGGCAAAACTAAGGGGCTTTGAATCTTCCCCTGACCTCATACACTTCGGCGACAGTTCGCATAACAAACGAATTACACGCGTAATCTCAGAATCCATTCGTTCACATTACTGTTTCTAAGACCTGTCGTACCTGTATATTTTGTATCTGGTTGTAAAGCCGTGCTGGTATCGCTCGGTGAACTCAATGAATTCCTGAGAGCGATGGAAAGGACCTTTATCGGACAGCAGCCATTCGAGCGGTTCCGCGGAGCCCACATACACAGCCAGAGAGACGAGCATACAAGCCCAGCGGAGACAGATCACCATCCCCTCCCATAAGAGCATCAGGTCAGGCGGTCTAGGACCAACACTCCGAGCCCACATCCTTCAGCCACACATGCTTCCTCCTCGCAAATCCCCTTTGTGTCCTGCAACTCAAAATATAAGGTGTTTTCAAACGGAGATCTTAAGTTAACATCACCATCACACAGATTTCGGAAAGAGGGGCACTACCTGACATGAGTTACACTTCGGGTATCCGAAACACAGAGGAAATGCTAAAAGACAACACTCGGAAATCCTCCGACCAACTGTCCGCAAAGGAAAGCGGTCCTTTTCGGAATTGGACTAAAGAACCTCGATCAATTTGTTTCTCATATCAGGTGAAAGCAGGTGCGCACGCGTTCCCAAATCCACGCTGGCGCGCAATGGAAGAAGTTGACGCACATCTGACAAAGGTAGGAAAAAAGGTTCTATGGGAAACGCTTTTCGCAGGAATTAAAAGTCAGATTTCTTTAGATCCCTCTGTTCTCTCGGAGGGAGCTGGTCGGATGTTCTCTCGGTCTTGATCGGCTGTAAAATATGATGGAGCATGAATACCGGTTTCCCCACGAGTGCGTCTCCTGCCTTGACACTTTAACACTGAGCAATACATATAAAGCATAACTCTTGTGCCCCCACCTTTCTCTATTTCTCTCACCCTGTATGTCCCTCCTTTTGCGCATTCACTTCTTTTTGGAGAATCTGCCCTGGAAAATGTACTACGATATAGTACATGATATAGCTATGTCAGCTAAGTTACAGAATTTCAAAAGGTAAGTCATTTGCTTTCATTTTATTGTGCAAGGTGGTGTTACATTGTTACATTGATATTCATGTTCTGTTGAGGGTCTGAGACACCAGCTGTTTTAATAGCCCAAAAACACTAAAAATTACTTTTCCTTAATTCCTTTTTTTTTTGATAACACACTTCAAACATCCTCCGAAATCACATAAACAAAATTAAATATGAATAAATGAAATGATTTTCATTTATATACATGTACAGTATAAACAAACACACACACAAATGTAGAGTAACTCTCAACAGAATATGAAAGTTCCCTTTTCTGCTGTGCACTGTGATTATAAATAGTTGATTGATTATGATGCGGGGAAAAAACTCAGAATATTAGGTTTGTGGAGAAAAAAGGAAGTATTAGAGAAGAACTGTTTCATATTCACAAAGAGACTAAATCAATCATGCATGGGATATCTGTAAGTGCTGGAGTATCATGGTTCTATTTTAGTGCTACTCTGCTGTATATTTAAATGTTTTGACTTCCAAACGTGTGATGCATTTTAGATACAGTGTAACCATATACTGTCTGGTATTATTTATATTTCAAGTGAGTTCCTGTCAGATGCAGTGGGGTTTAAAAGTCTAAGACTACAATTATTGTATTTCGAATTTGTCTAATTTGATACTTTTTTAAAATACTAATTACAGTACATTATCAGCATAACAACTTAAGTGAAAATTTTAATTGAAAAAATTCAGAAATTGTACATTTCCCTTTTCACTTCCAAAGAGCACATTGAGCTTGAGTGGAAACGAGAATAATATGATCAGCGTCAGAAAATCTGTGAGTGTTGACATCTTATGGAGTTGACAAAATAGTGCTGTTAATATTTTTATGGAAACTGTGTTATTTTCTTCAGGATTCTTTAATGAGTAGAAAGTAAAAGCATTGATAAAAATTGTGTGTATATATGTATATGTGGTTTGGATGGAATGAGTGCTAATGTACTGTCATCATTTAAATTAAATTGCGCAAATCTTTGTACTTTTCTGTTAACAACATTCTAGTGATCATCTCTGATTCCTTTCACAGTGGAAAATTTGCCATTTTAAAAATGAATGGCAGATAAAGTTGTGTGTCGTGTTTTGTCCCATGTCTGAAGAATCAGTGAACTATTCGCTGTGTGTGACCTAAAACTCCAAGTGAAGCGCCAACCAATTACAAAAGCAATTACAACATTAATTAAAGTACTCTGGACACTTAGAAATATTCTCCACGGAAACTTAAAAAGTGATCTCAGCTCTTGGGAAAGTTGCTCACTTTTACGAGCAATTCATTACCCTCAAGCTTCTGAAGATCATTTCAGATGTAATGAAAGTCTGTCAGCAGACGCAGAACATCAAATGTTTGCTCTGTGTGTCTCTGACATGATTTCTGTGAAGAGCAGAGTTGAAGAGGGGAAATGAGTTTCCCTTGAGGCTAAAGACTGTTATAGTTTCTAGTTTTCTGGCTCTTTGTTGTCTGTTTACACAGTAATTGAAATGTTCCTAAACCTTTACCCCATCTTACTCTTCCCTCTATTTCCCATTACTTCAGTCTGTTCATTCCACTCTCTGTTCCTCACTTTACTCCTCGTTCCGTCTCGTCTCTTTGTTGCTCCGTTCCTTTCGTTGTTTTCCTCCTGCTGCCTGCCGAGCAGAGGGATTCAGTCACTGTAGCTTATTTGTGTGGTACTCATCTCCTGCACCTCAGTAGCACAGCCGGCATAGATGAGCCGGTCGCAGAGCTAAGTCTTTATTTCTTTTTCAACCAAACCAAAAGAATGTGGAGATGCATGTATCCTTCAATCTCTAGGAAATAGGTTTGTTGGTTTGGGTCACTGCAGGACTACGGCTGTATGCATGACATTACATTGAGTTCCTGAAGAACCATGGCAAGAACTCTATGCAGCAATATTTCATGTACACTCTTAACAATAAAGGGGGTTCTCGGAGCGATTCAACAGAAGAACCATTTTGGGTTCCTCAAATAAACTTTCAGTGAACTGTTCCTAAAACAACCATGTTTTTCTTAATGTGAAGTATATTTTAATAATCTAAAGTATCTTTTTTCCAGTATAAAACACCTTTGGAATGGAATGGAAAGGTTCCATGGATGTTTAAGGTTCTTCATAGAACCATCCAAGAAACTTAATTCTTTAGACGAGTGTAGGAAATGTTAATAAACAATGCTTTTTTAGTGCAAAAAATATCTCTAGCCTGTGCTGAGAAGGAGGACTGTGATTAAAAAAAAAAAGAAAAAAAAAAACAAATTAAAAAGTTAACTTTGACTTTTTCACCTAAAAATGAACATTCTATCATCATTTACTCAGCCTTATGCCATTCCATATGATGTTCTTTCTTCTGTGAAATACAAAAGAGGAATGTTTCAGTTGTTTTTGTTTATAGCATAAAAGTCAGTGAGGTCCAAAAAGGACGTAAAGGTAATCCAAACAACTCCAGTTGTTTAATTCAAGCATTTTAAAGCGATACAGTCACTTGACTGATGATGAACTGAAGTGGTTAATCACTCGCAAAATAATTCAACTCCATGATCACATACAGAGCCTTAAGCAAATATGGTGACACATCAGTAACATCAAAGCTCATTGGTGTTGGTTTCATGATGTCACATGACACGCGAGATGAAAACATAAATATTATAGTTATGATTTGCCATGAGATTGTGTTTGTCTTTAAGCTTTCAGATCTGCAGCAGAGATGTTTGCTCAGAAGATATACTGAAGACAGTGCCTCAAATTCAGATGAGGAAATAACAGAAAAAAAAGGTAACCAAATATTGTTAAATATTTGAAGAAATAGTGTATAAATTATTCACTTTCTAAAGTAACGCTGTCCAGCGGCAACACCATGCAGTGGACAAAAGATCTGAGTGTTTTCTTTTTTTCCTTGGAGAAACGAGAGATCACTAGAGATCAGACAGTGCCTCCACGTACTCTTACTAATGGTTTAAAAAGGTGATTTTTAACAATAGTAATAATTGAACAGCAGTCAGTTACAAATAAAAGAACATTTCCATCTCAATGGATGTGACATTTGCAGTGAATATTTTAAATGTAACTTCACTGAGAAAGAAATCACTAGTATGTGGAATCATTATTTTGTATAATAATCCTGAACCCACACCGCAGGTACAGTCCATGTGTCAATCTAGACAAGTTTCCTTCTGCTTTAAATCGAAAAATCCACTTACGTTATGGATGTGATAAAAATGAACATGACTTTTTGAGAGATGACATACTTTTTAGGAAGTCTGTGATTTGAAATGCACAATTTAGTAAAAGTAATAGCCACATAGAACACCTGGCCCTTGGAACATGTGTTTAGTTTTTTTCATAATTGTTCTCATATTAAAGAGAGAAAAAAAAACATCCCCCCCAAAGTGACAGTTTTGAAAGTGGCAATTAAAAGACAATGGAAAAACAACCACAGTAAAATACTTTGAAGCAGATTTTGACCTCTGAGACATGACAGCCATTAAAAGCTGCACAGTTGATCTTATTTACACTGAAATCATGATATGGCATCGCTCGAGTACTAAATAGCTGATTGTAAACTGTAATTGGCTTTCACTGCTTTTATCAGAGTAAAGTTAAAAAAGTTAAACTTCACATTCCGTCCCCAAATGCTGTTATAAATGCAATCAGCTTTAGTTACGTCACAGATGTGACTATAAAGCCCATGAGTAAAGTTTGGATTTTGCATGTCTGTGCAAATTCACACTTTATGTTTTATACAGACAAAAGTATTGGTATGTTTTAATTAGACCAATTGATACAGGTTTATATAATCAAGCACCTAGCCAACCACCATAGTATTTTGCATAATTGAAGAAATTAACCAACACAACTAGTAATATGGTCGCATATCAGTTTGAACCATGTTGGTTCAACAAAATATTATCATTACTGCCATCACTCACGGATGGTGGAGAAATAAATTCTGCTAATTGATTATTATAGTTCATTTGCATGAAACAACAGAAAGCAGTTAATTTTTTTAATAACACAGTATGTAAATGGCGTAAATTTTACTCCCGTATTAATGTGGTTCATTCAGTCAGCAGTTTTTAACACAACATATTTTTTCTGCAATGCTGCTGTAATGAACATGACATCTAAGGACTACTTAACGATTATCATTTTGTTTTATTTGATGTTTCATTTGTGTGTGTGTGTGTATATATATATATATATATATATACATAAATACAGAATATATATATATGGGCTGTCAAAAAAAAAATCGAATTTCGAATATTCGTCGAATTTAAAATAAAAATCCACATTCGAATGCAAAAACGTTGCATTCGAATTGTAGGTGTGCGTTAAGGAGGCAGCCTTATCAGTGGCGCACGAGATGCGATGACGATGTAAGTGTCACTGCATTATAATGTTTTGTTAGCCTATCTAGTTGAAGCCACTAGATGCCGCGCTGTTGCATTGTTAATTACAAATATCGCGAGAAAAGAGAACATCACTGCGGAGAAGATCTTGTTTACGTCAAAATTGAAACCAAGCCGTTCACACAGAACGCATATTTCGCGCATTTTCTAGAGCAGGGTTGGACACCCCTGTTCTAGAGGGACATCGATCACCGTTGCACTCGCGTCTCACACAAAAGAAGCCGCATGTTTAGAAAGCCATCAAAATTAATGCAAGTTCAACTTTGAAAAAACATATCTCGAGACTTTATGGCGGGTTTTTTCCCCATCCCACTACAACTCGTGTTTTAAATGAAAAATGTACTCCGTGTGATTGCTGTTCGGCCCTTTGTATTAAACTATGCATACATACATGATGCTGTTTTGTTTATAGTTGTTTATACAACTTAATTATAATTGGTTTATAAACATTATTTTAAACATTATGCACTTTGTTTCACAGATAGTCGTGTTACCTAATGCTTTGAATAAATGTGCATTAGAAATATTTTGCTCGATGCGCCCTCTTGTGGCCTCAGGAGGGAAGCGAAAAGCTTTTCTTCACCCTAACTGAAATTATGCATTTTTAATTCGAATATAATTCGAATTTTGATAATATTTAAGTAAAAAATGTGAATTTAATTTTTAAGCCATTTTGACAGCCCTAATATATATATATATATATATATATATATACAGGGTTTGAAATGAACTTTTTCACTCACCAGCCAATTTAACTTTTTCACTCACCAGCCAATTTGGCTACTACATTTTTAAGTTATTGGCCATTCATAACTTCTACTAGCCAAAAAAAAAAAACAGCACAGAAACTAACCAGATTAACTACATCACAGCTTCTTATTATAAAATCTGAATATCTGCAGGATTTTTAAAATCAAATTTAAGACTTTTTAAGACTTTTTAAGACTGGCACAAATAAAATGAATACCTTATATACAGTTAAGTTACAGGTTTTCACAAGTAAAATATTTTCAGCACACATTTCAGCCTTTAAACCATTTTTAATGAAAGGGATCAAAAAGAGTCAAAAGTATTAGTTATTACATTAATTTAAACAATTATTACCAATAAATTATTATATTAATTTAATAACATATAAACATATCTTATTGTATTAATTGTTTAGATTTTTTAAATGCATTAGCATTAGCTTCTTGTCGATCCAATGGTTCACATTTACAACTGAGTGTTTGCTGCGTAAAAACATGGATCGATTTTCACATTTGTCTGCACAAAAACAGCGGAAGGACTGATAGCAAATGCAAATTCATCCTCTGCCAGCAGGAGGCGCTTTTGGAGCAGCAGAATATAGCAGTTTCCATGGTAAAGTCTGTAAACACAGCAGCGCAGCACCAGACTTTAAACAGCAGAATATAGCAGTTTTCATGGTAACTGCTGAGCAGCGCAGCACTTGACTTTGAAACGTGCAGCGCTCATATTTATTCAATGAAATCATAGCCTTTTGAAGTTTAATCGTCACATTAAGCTATATTTCAATTCTCGTCTTTCCGTCCCCAAATGTAAGACCTCTTGAAATCATTATTAAGACTTTGTTGTACCATTTAAGACTTTTATGGCCTTAAATTTGATATAACTACATTTAAGACATTGGTGGGGTCAAAGTGCATGAGATCAGGAGAGTTTAGCTAGACAGTAAGAAAATCACAGAGTGTCTTAGTCTTCAGTCATTTTTTGAGTCTTCGCTATTGCTTCAATGCAAAGGAAACTATCTATCTATCTATCTATCTATCTATCTATCTATCTATCTATAATGCATATTAGCTTGCTAATTGTGGTCAAGAGCATGATCTATGTAAGTCATGCTAAGAAGAAACTATTTTCTAACCACAGGTCGTGAGCTGTAGTTCCAGCCACACAAGTTTGCGATGCTGTTTGCGAAAGTTCTTTGGAACTTTGGTTTCTTAAAATGCCAAACACTGAACTATGTTGGTAATGGTAATGACGTAACTTGCAGGCACAGTTGGCTAACAATGTTTTTGGGAAACACATCGCTGCTGAAACATTTGTTTAGTTTGACTGGATTTTAGTCTGTGAACATCTCTCTCCCATCATGAAAAACTCTCCTCCTTTCCCGCTTGAGCTTTGTCCTCATGAACACAGGACAATCAAAGAGAGACGAAATAATTTCCAGCCCTCTGTCTTGACTTGGCTCATTAGCGGTACTGAACGGAAACAGCACAATATGTATCAGAGCTCTGACACAGCACTGTTTTTTCAGTTACTATTTCTACAGCACATCTACATACCCTTTGTGTCTTGAGTCATATTTCTACAGTAAAGGACTGATCTACAACATTTTACTGTGGGCAGAGGAGCACAACACAAGAGCATTCACAACCACCTCTTTTCTCTTCTGTTACACCACTTTACACAAGTTCTTTGATTTCAATGTGCAGCATTCAAAATGGACATAAATGCACAGAAACCCCTTTGTAGTGGAGTCTGGTATTGCTTATCTGGTGTGTTACCAGATCTGATGCAATCCTTTCAGGTAGACATATGCGGCTTGCAGTATTCATGAAGTACAGTACTGTAGGGTCTTTCTTGTATTTTAAGTGTGAATGCATTTGGTTGTTTACCTTGAATAGTTGTCTCTAGATTCTTTGACTACTTTCAACTGCACAGCAAATTAAACCCCAGACAACATGCTGGGCTATGGTATCGATTTGCTTACTCAGCCTTCGTTTCGGGGGCGAAATGAACACAGAGAAGCCTGGAGGAAAAAAAAAAATATTAAAAAGTAATACTTTGAAATAGAATTATCCTTGTGGAGTACAACGCATTTTGATCGAATTCTGCGTGTTGTCTGCCACACATGAAATCAGCAGCGACTCCTGACCTCTGATGTGTTTGAGGAGTGCATTCTTATAAAATGAGCTGTGTAATTTTACACATAATCCTGTAATGCAAAACAATCCCATTTTAATGAACAGTGCTTTTAGCTATATTGCGTAACAGAAGGTCAGCTATTGTCATTGCATGTTAGGATAAATATCAAGAGTCTGTGCTACATGGCATTGATGACAAAATATTTATATTACTAAACCAGTCGCCATAGGCTGCTTGTGGGTCAGCGTTCAACCATGGTGTTTAATCATACCTCATGGTAATATGAGTCAGTCACCCACACCAATGCTAATGTATGAACTGTTCATTATAATGCAGTTGAATCCAAACTAAAATATATTTTTTGTATATACAGTATATACACATACTTTAAAGTCATTATTTAGGAAAAAAAAGATACAGTTAATTAACATTAGTGGGGCATGTTGTCACATACTGTAAGCTGTCACAATGGGAACCTGGCATTAATGAGCCTATTATAGACTTTTTACATAAACTGAATCAGAAAAAAATTTGTTTTAACTCAAAACATATGATAACAATTTAGTTTAAAAATTTTTCTAATATAGTTTTATACCTGTAACCACACATTACCACACATTTTTACTCAAATCCTTCAGTTTCAGTCATTACTGGTTAGTTTTCAGTCGTTACTGGTCTCATGAAATTATTTTTATTCCATTTATTTATGTATGTATTATTATGTATTATGTCATTATTATATTATCTTGAATTTATTGTCTGTTCTTATATTTTTATTTTATAAATAATACATAATTTTATTAATAATACAACATGTTATTAATAAAATAAAAATATAAGAATAAACTTATATTTTTAACTTCTATGCAAAATTCAAAACTTTAGAAAGTGGCTCCCTATTAATTCATAAAATTGTTTTGAACACAGGAAGGGGATTTTTACAAAGAATGACAAAAAAAGGAACAGAATTTAACACAGGTAAAACATTATTTTAATATGTTAATTATGACATAAACTAAATACATAACATCTATTGTTCTATTGCTATTTCAGTTTAAGGCCTATAAACATTCAAATTTCAGGACTTTTTAAACCATTTTTTCTAAATAAATCAATTTAAATTCCATGCAAATTCAAGAATGGAATTATTTTTAAAAGGCAATCTCAATTTAATTCTGAATGACATACAACCTTTTTATTGTTAAAAAAGAGAGGATTTCTTTTCCTTAAAAACCTTCAGCTGCATGATATGTATTCGTTTTTGCCCATGAGCAATGATTGAAAATAATATTTAGCTCATATTGGTTAAATGGTTTTAACAAGGTATTTGATATAAAGCCAATGTAGAGTTAATCTATTTTCTCACTATGAAACTGTAATTTCACAATGTGTGATTTGAATTAATTCACAGCCCATATGCTGCATTGCTTAGTATTCAACACACACACAGCCATATTCTTCTTCATATCAGAGCTGACCACATTGTAGAACGGCCGCTGACTTTCCCAAGGGATGTGTCTATCTGAAGATAACAACTTCATGTAAATGCAGTTATGTCAAAATAGAGGTCAATATGTAACATGAGAATGATTTACAACTCACTGTCACTAGAGGGAATATCATCTGAAATTCTCGAGGCAATAGCTCTTGGATAAGCTCACAGTCTATGCTAACAGCTACTGCAGGATGAAGAAGAGGAGTTTTTTTCCCCTTTCTTGATTTACAGTACGTTTTGGTTAGCTAAAATCTGAGGACAAACAGTTGGATGACCATCATCATTTAGTTTTTGCCTTAGGGTGTTTCTAAAGTAATTTGGCTTCTACATGCTGGATAATTATTGGTAATAGTAGTTTTCTCTTCAGGTTCATAATGTTTTGCACTAGAATACTGCCAAGTCCCAGTTCTTTAATTATAACCTATGTAGTTCCATGGGATGTTATTAACCTTTGGCAGGGCAAGCGTCACTATCGCAGCGTGTGGATGACTGTAAATTAATACTTCACTATTATTGTCTCCCACAGTCCATCGTCTGCTTTTGAATAGATACATAAGAGATTTCTTACATTCGTTTATCTTTATTAATTTCACATGCGCTATTCTAATGATACAGCAGCAGCTGAGACATCTGGAATCTGATGTGATTGTATCACACAATCATCGCAGAACACGGCCATTCATTTCTGCGGTGAATGGTCTTTGGAGGCGACTAGGAATGAAATGAAAAGCCATACTGAGCCCAAAATCCAAATACATCTGTTACTTGATTACTTTAGATTCAGAAGATGCTTTTTATTAACAGCTGTAGAGTGATTGAGAGACTGGCCCCCTGGAGCAGGCTTTTTTTTTTTGGTCTCTAACTTTTGGCCCCGTGTATACCTGTTATTATTTTGATTTTTTTTTTTTTTTACTATTATTATTATTATTATTATTATTATACTTCCACATAGATGCCAGTCATAACCAAGATGTCTATAAAGTCTTGTGGAGTTTGGCAAGGGGTTTTGGCATTGTCGTAAACCCCACAGGCATTGAGGGGTACAATCCCCCCCCCCCCCTGAAGTTCAGAATAGGGAAAAAAGGGGATTTAATGACTTTTAATGTGGCATGGCTGTTGGTGCCAGACGGGCTGGTTTGCATATTTCAGAAACTGCTGATAGATGGGAATTTTCACACACAACCATCCCTAGGGTTTACAGAGAATGGTCTGAAAATTGATAATATCCAGTGAACAGCAGTTCTGTGTGCCTTGTTGATGCCAGAGGTCAGAGGAGAATGGCCAGATTGGTTTAAACTGATAGAAAGGCAACAGTAGCTCAAACTCGTTACAGCTGAGGCATGCAGAACAGCATCTCTGACAGCACACTGAACCTTGAAGCAGATGGGCTACAGCAGCAGAAGAGCACACCGAGTGCCATGAAGAACATGAAACTGAGGCTACAATTCACACAGGTTCACCAAAATTGGACGATAGAAGATTGGAAAAAAATTAACTTGGTCTGATGAGTCTCGATTTCTGCTGCATTTGGATGGTAGCGTTAGAATTTGGCATAAACAACATGAAAGCGGAGAGAATTAGGCAGACAAAGCTGCACTGCCACCGGACTGATGACCTTGACAATAGGGTATGGTCCAATAAATCTAGGTGCCAGCCTACGTGATGGAACCCTAAGCGGCAAATCTCTCATAGAGGGCCATACCCTTTGCCCACAAACATATTTCGGAGCCACAGTCTGATGGCGGTCAGCAACTCTTTTGGTATGTCCCCCAGGCCAGTGCCTCCCTGGCCCTCCTCCAGGTATGGCGACAGTGCTGGATAAATGCCTGGACTAAGGGAAACAAAGGGGGCTGATAACCAAGACAACACATGAACGGGGAAAGCCCAGTCGAAGACACCGGAAAGTAGTTATGGGTGTATTCAGCCCAAGTTAGGAGGAGGGGTTATGGGAATCCGGCATCGGATCATCCGGTTGAGATCCTGATTAGCACGCTTGGTTTGGCCGTTGGTCTGTGGATGAAATCCTGAGACAGACTGGCAGAGGCACCCAGCTGTCGACAGAAGTCCCTTCAAAAATGGGAGATGAACTGGGCCCCATCTAGAAGATCATGAATCCAAAACATGTGGTCAAACAAGAGTTTGGGAAGGGAAACGAAGTGAACCGCTTTAGAAAAGTGATCCACCATGGTAAGGTAGATCCACCATGCACGCACCCACAAACCGACGGATATCCTCAAGCATGGCAGGCCACCAAAAACGTTGACAGATGGCTGCCAGTGATCTCCTCACACCTGGATGACACATGAGTTTGGAGGAGTGGCCCCATCACAAGATGGTGGTGTGGACTGAATCAGGCACAAATAACTGACCCGCTGGACAACCCAAAGGGGGTTCAACTCAAGTCAGTGCCTGTTTAACCTCTCTCTACACCCCAGATGACAGCCCCCACCAAACGATCTGAAGGCACGATCGTATCAGTAGGGGGCATGTTACGGGGGGTGACATTCAAGATTTATTTGACCAGTCCACACCAGAAATGGAATATCCGTCCCCTCCAGCCAATACTGGATGGCCAATACATACTGCCAGCAGCTCTCTGTTGCTGATGTCACAATTTTGCTCTGAGGGAGAAAGGCGATGAGAAAAATAAGCACAAGGATGTAACTTATTATCCTGAGGGGATTTTTGTGAAAGAGCTGAACCAACCCAAACGGTAAAACCAGATATTCAAAGTGCCCCGTAGGTGTATTAAAAGCCGTCTTCCATTCGTCCCCCTCCCTTATCCGGACAAGACGATAAGCATTGCGTAGGTCCATTTTGTGAAGAACTTTGCGCACCTCAAGATCTCAAATGCCATAGACATCAAAGGCAGGGGGTACCTATTCTTAATGGTAATGTCATTCAATGCAAGAGTGCAAAAAGCCATTCTTCTTCTTCACAAAAAAGAAACTCACACCTGCCGGAGAGGAAGATGGATGAATCAGACCTGTTTCCAGTGATTCAGATAAATATTTCTCCATGGCCTCACATTCAGGTGCGGACAGGGAGAAGAGATGTCCGAGAGGCAGAGAAGAGTCCGGGAGGAGATCGATAGTGCAATCATACGGTCAGTGGGGAGGAAGAGAAGCAGCTCAGGACTGACTGAAGGCCGCATGCAGATTATGATAAATGGCAGGCACTAGAGATAGATCCGCTTCCTCCTCCTGCGACACATAAGAAACAGAAACAGGAGACACAGCTGAAACCAGACAAACAGCATGACAACGAGAACTCCAAAAAGAAATAATATTGTCTGCCCAGTTTATGTTGGGATTATGAAGTGAAAGCATGGGTGACCCAGCACAACAGGAACAGAAGATGAATTAAACATGTAAAACCCTAACTACTCTCTGTGATTCCCGTAGGTGATAACACACACTGGACCAGTAATGTGGGTGACAGTCATTAGCTCATATCTGTTAAGTGAGTGAGCTGTAAGTGGGGATGGAAGAGCAAATATAGGAAGATGACCTTGATGGTGAGCCCAGGTCAAAAATGTATAAAATTCCCCTCAGCTCCCGAATCAACAAGTGCAGAACATCTAATGACAGAATCTTTATGCAAAAGTATGGCCGGAATAGTGGTGCGTGAGCCAACTGGTGGAGAGGTGTAAGTGCCACCCACCAGGACTCTCCTCTCTAGTAACGGGCGGGAGATTATCGGACAAGCAGCAGCAATATGACCATGAACACCACAGTAAAGACAGAGCCCCTTGGTGAAACTCTGTTGCCGCTCCTCAGTAGTTAAACGCATTCTTACCATCTGCATTGGTTCAGGGCTAGATAACGCAGTAATTTGGGAGGGAGAAGATAAGGAAAGGTCAACCCGTAACCAACAGGTATTGATATTACCACTACCCTCTATAGTTCCATGTGAGCATTCAGACGGATGGCAAGCTCCATGATGTCATCTAAATGCTCGGGAGGATCGCGAGCATAAATCTCATCCTTAATGTCCTCCTCCAAGCCATCCAGGAACTGAAGTCATCACGACAAGGAGAGCGAGAGTCCCAAAGAGAAGCGCCCCAATCATGAGCCCATCCCATCAGCAGGGAGATGACATAAGCCACGTTTGATCTGTCAGAAGCGTAAGTCTGGGTCTGGAGTGAAAACACTACCTCACACTGAATGAGGAAAGAGCAACAGTTAGTTGGTTCACCTGCATAGACAGAAGGATTATTGATACGAGGCTCATGGCTGGTGGTGTAATGCAATGCTGGCAATAAGGTGTTGTGCTGAACCGGCTGAAGGAGATGCAATTGCTCCGTATGCTCCATGACCTGTACTGCCAAAGCATCGATGGTATGGCGCACCTGGGCGAGTTCTTCCGACTGACAGCCCAACAAAGTACCTTGCAATTCAACAGCCTCTCTGAGCAACAGCCTCTCTCTGGCCAGTGTGTGATGTCAGGGTTCTCTGGGATAAAGAACTCAAATGCAGAAATGCGACTCAAACTATTTATTTGAGTATTAGCAGAAGATGACAGTCCTGACAGGTGACCACACTACACAGGTGTAAAGAGCTCGCATAGACAGGAACAGGATGATGACAGAATCCAAGCTGGCAACCACTTTACATGACTAGGAACAGTCCTCAAGTACAGGCAGAGGTAAGATTCCAGGCAGACAGCCACTCCACACAGGTTAGAACAGCTCACGCAGACAGGAACAGGCTGAGCTCAAAATCCATTAACTACTGGCCAGAGATCATGGAGATAACAGGCATCAGAAAGTAGAGCTGGGCAAACAGAAAAACAAAACTAACATCTAACTGGGACAACTGAAAAAAAAGAGTCAAAACACACTGGCAATGAAAGAGAGAAGACGAGACGTGGAAAAAGGGAGAAACAAAAAGAGAAAATGAGAAACAGCTGTGAGTGTGTGCACAGCCATGCTGATTGCAGAAAGCAATCAGCTGCATGCAACCGACACATAGAAATGAAAAAACAAAAACACATGCAGGAGAAGAGACAGATCAAACCTGCGACCTGACAATCATGGCCACAAATTAAAATTTGTTCCCTCGTTTAAGAAAATGGTGAACATGTTGTACTGATTTGTTCCCTCATTTTACTTAAAACAAAATGAGGTAACAAATTAGTACAAAGTGGTCATGAGTTACTAAACCGTAGGAACAAATTAATAACTTGTAGGAACAAATTCTTAATTTGTAGCCACAGTATATATTTTTCCCCACATGTTGTTTGGGGCTCCGTACAGATTCCCCCAGCCACCCATATGTATTAACTCCACCTAGGCTAAGTGATATATTATAGCTTAAAAATGGTGATATTCACTGAAAGACTTTGAACCATATATCGACCGTATTTTAATAAGTAATAATAATAATAAATGAATAAAAAAATAGGGTTGGTTTTAAAGGGGATTGGAGCACTTTTAAACTGGTCAGGCTGGCTGCCCAGCTAAACACCAGGCTGACCAGGCAGAGAGACCATCTTGAACTAGTTAAGACTAGCTAAGGTTTTCTTGCAGCAGAGAGGTATTACGTAGAGTCAAGATAAAGTGTGTTCTGATTGGTCTGTTGTGTACTAACCTTAACTGTGAATCAATCAGTAAAGTAGTAAATGTGTGCTGACCCAATAATCTTCATAAAAGCAAGCTGGGCCAATTCAGTAATCAGTTTAATTCACCCTGCAAACAAGCCTGCACTGGCCCTTTATGGGCCCACTTAGGGCTAGCCTAAGGTACCCCTGAAAATTTGCTCATTGGCAAAACTTTGGCCCCTTAGCACTGGCCCTGCACAGGCAGCCCTCACTTAGCCCCCAGGAAGCTTTCACTCGGCCCACACTATTAATCTACAACAGGGGTGCCCAACCCTGGTCCTTGAAATGGATGCAGTCACCACATAACTAATGTCTATATTGTCAAAAATGTACAGTAGTCAAAGGGATTTCAAATCAACAATGTAAGATTGTAGGATTTCGTCATGTGAAAGTTGATGTGTGTGAAAATCTTATCTGTAGTACATCAATGTCCAAACACTGTCCGTAGCTGAAGTTGGCTGATAGCAAATTAATAATCCAACCTCTTGTAATGAAAACACGCCACAGCTCTCAAACACCAGACACTTCCTAACCAGAAACAGTCAAAAATAGTCCAGACTATGGTCTCACGTCGAAAATAACTTTAAATCCATATTCAAACTGGACCAAGATGTGGTAACCTCATCAATAAAGAGTCCTTCTAAAATGCATACAAATACACTGTCTTAAACTCTTATAATCAATCCAAACATACACGGCCGTTTCTAGGCATAGGTGAGCTAGGCGGTCGCCTAGGGCGCCACCAGCTGAAGGGGTGCCAATGAGCGCACGTACTGGCACTTTTAGCAGGGTTGTGATAAAGAGTGGCACGGTCACCCTGAAATATGACTGCCGCCCCCACTGGATCCCCCAACATTATTGGGCGAGAGTACTGTCAATCTGACGATGCCTGTATGCCACTAGATCAGAGTGCTGTCAATTACTGCCTGATTGTTGCATGCAAAGTTTGCATTTGGAGCGCTCAACAATGCCATTAGATCAGTGGGCTCTGTCAGTGCTTTGGCAAGGTAACACTTTTTTTTGCCATGCAATAAAGCTAAGTTCAAAGGCCAATTTAAAATATTGGTACAGTAAATAAAGTGCACAAAATATTTTGTTTAGGCAGTATATGTGGCACTTTTGTGGCACATTTGTCCAAA
>NW_015546155.1:283207-287022 GCF_001515605.1 Sinocyclocheilus anshuiensis | reverse complement strand
GTGTCGTTACTATGACAACCAATTTGAATGTGACAAGCAACTGGTGTCTGAAAAGAATTATATATATATATATTTATATATATATATCAATATATATATTAGGTCAATAGGGATTTCGCCTAGGGCGTCAAATTGGCTAGAAACGGCCCTGCAAACATATGCCATACATACATGTACCATCTCTGCAAAAAACATCAGCAATGTACACTTTTAAACAGAAAAAATAACAACTCCTTTAGACTGGGCTTGAAATTACACATTTCCCAACCAGGACACAGCACAATGTGCTCAGCAGGTGAGCCATGCTGGCTACTGCTGCTTGTTATTGCTAACTCCCTCTTCCCACATTTACTTAAGGAAACCTAAAACACCCTAGTACTCCTAGTGGTAAGGAAGAAAACTGCTCACAAAATTCTTATTAACAGGCTCATGTCTGTTACACCTCAAATATGGCTCATGAGATCCACTTTCCTGCAGAGTTTAGATCCAACTTTGATCAAACTCACCCACCTGTGATTTTCTAATGATCCTGAAGACATGCTCAGGTGTGTATGATTAAGGTCAGAACTAAACTCTGCAGGAAAGTGGATCTCATGAGCTAGATTTGAGGATCCCTGGCCTATATGAAACAACAGATTCTGAAAAGGTCTCTTTTTGTTTGAGCCATTCCACTTCAATTGAGTGGCTAAAGCATGGCCAGTCAGTGTTGCTAGTATTCTCCTAGTTGCATTACAGGGCTGCCTACACAAATTCTGCATTGGCCCAAAGGATACAAAAGTTGCTCTGGGCCCGAACGGGCTGTCCCACACTGGGCCATCATGGGAGTAATTTGGGCAGTCCACTAGTGTGGGCTGCTCACAGAGAGTCTGCGATGAGCCCAAAGCTGTGGGCCTCGCCTGGGCAAGCCCACACTGGGCCTGTTTAGGTTTGGTGTGGGCTGGCCCTAGCCCACTGTGCCCGCAAAAAGCTAGCATGGGCCCCACAAGGACATGTTTGCAGGGGCAGTAATCAGGTTCACAGCTGTCAACGAGGCACATCTGACTGTAACATGTATATACTGAATTATATATAATCGTTATTGCTGGTGTTCAAAGATAAGTTACTTTGACACATTTAGACTGAGAAAAAAACCCTTTTGAAACCTGGAGCATTGTTTGGTGGGCATTGTGTATGTATGTAAATTTACAAATGGTCTTTTTTCTACACTAAAGAGGAAAAAATAAAGTTGTACCTACCAGTGAAGTTTTAAGTCCTTGTTTTAACACAGTGGTTGATTGACAGGTGAGTAGTCTTTCATGGTTATCCAGCATATATTTGTGTACAATACAAATGCACGTTTTTTTGTTTTGTTTTGTTTTTTTACCTAAAAATGTGGTTTGAGTGTTTGAAACACAAATTTTACACCTGTATTTACTGTAGTGCTGATTGTATCACTGACAGATGTTATTGCCAGGTGTAAAATGGGCTTTGTGTTAGCAATTCAGATGCTTAACCATTAAGCCACAACATGCCATTTGTATTTCAATGGGTTCCCAAGCAAACCCCCTCTAGCAAATTGACATGTGCAGCTTTGATTTCCCTCCATTTGTTTGAGGCGTTGTTATAAATGAGAACTGTTTATCTGTGCTTTAATTTATTTATCATGGGTGGGACGGTTTGAAATACATGGCAGAGGGTCCATTGAGTCCCATTTGATAATGGACTAAGTAGGATTTTTCGCTGCTAATGCATTTTTAATGGAAGCAAATTTAAGAATGGGTGGAGAGGTTAGCTAGAGGTTAGCCTAGCCTGAACCTTTCAAAACTATGGAACAAACACAGTAATGGATAATCGGCAGTGCTAAACGTCAGAAGAGAGTTTGCATAAATGTATGGAAATAATTTTTGCTGTTATTGAGGCACTTTAGGCTCCACGTCCAGTAGGATGATAATAATAATTGCATGTGAAAGAAAGAATTCAAAGATGTTGTTTTATCACAGATATTGATTTATTAATGATGGAACACAAAGCTTGCTTATTTTATTATTATATTTATTATATTTATTTATTGCATTTGTATACATTATTAGTTAATGGTTGTACAGGACTATAATGGTGTCAGTTTGGTTGCGAATTCAGTCCTATTTCCTATCTTCATCCTGCAATGCCTGCAATAATTCTGAAAATGTGGCAATTTCCTATGCCATTTTAAGGTCAGCGTTTATATATTTTCTTCATGCATGTTACTGCTCTTGCTGTCAATTATTAATTTTTTTTTTTTTTTAGCTTGTAATCTTTAAACAAAACATCCAAACTTTTTCTCCTTGTGATATGAATCGTTTCCATCTTTTGAAGTAGGCAAAGCCATGTTGCATTTAAGCCAGTCACATTCATTCCAGTGTGCAATGCTCACTTTTCACAATCCATTTCATGCCAGTGTTAATGACAGTGAACGGTGTATTTCTGCCACCTACTGGGCTGGAGTATGCCAAGGATTTTTTTTTAAGCACACTAAAAAAAATGGTGTAGGATTTACTTTGAAACTATTTTCACACAGATATTTCACAAATAATTACAAAGAATTAGCAAGGAACACTGAATTAAACATGAAATTTTGAAGACTGAAATAGTATTTTCTAGTAAAATGTACTCCAGTAAAATGTACTCCAAAAATATGTTTTTACAGTGTAGAACTGCATATATATTAGGTTGTTTTTCACTAAAACCAATCAGAACAGTTGGAAAATGTTTAGCAAGCCACATAGACTTCTTTCTGATGCTCTTGGCTGTTACATTAACCATTAAAGCGAGACATAATGCACTGCCACAGTACTGAATAATTAACCAAACTGGATTTCCATATAGGAAATTTGGAAACATTTTAACTTCAAACATTTCTCAGAGTTTTTGGACTCTGGTCATGTTAATCAAGATTATCAAGGCTTGCATGGCCACTTTTCAATGAAACATCTTCAGGACCTCTATGTAGGCACTCAACAAATCAATTAATGCACTTTCACTGAATGACTGAAACACCCACAGAGCTGGAAAAAATAACATACAAAGGCTTGAAAAAAAATCCAGCTAGGCTTATTAAGAAACTCGTGGATCTTTTCTCAGCAGGTGGGTTTCTTTGAGTAGTAGATACGAGTTGACTGGCCTTAAAACCACGCTGTGCTGGGAACAGTTTAGTCTCTGCTGGATTTAGATTACAGAATGTTTGACTATAGTCTTTGCCAGCCAGACCGCTGCAGGGCTGGAGAAACACACGAAATAATACGATTATCGTGCAACAGAACCTGCAAGTTCAGTTTTATAATTACAGCCAAGGTAAACGTTTCTTATCACATCCTCCATGACGTCATACAAGCTGTCAGTTAATTTAATTGCAGGCATGTTCTCATTTGTCAAAGCCTGCGGATTTGAAATACTCATCAAAATGAGTTACAGTGGGTACGGAAAGTATTCAGACCCCCTTAAATTTTTCACTCTTTGTTATATTGCAGCCATTTGCTAAAATCATTTAAGCGTTTTGTTTTGTAGAAAACATGGAAACACCAAAGACGCTTTAATATGTTGTGCGTTTTAATAGACCAGTGATGACAGCACAGAGTAGCATTATAACAGAAGTTTCAAATGTATCTAGTATGATAAAACAGTATTGCTTTTTTTCCCCTCACATACGCACGACCGGAAGGAGCGGAAGCTGTCGACTGTGGCATAATAAAAGCTCCGCTGCTTTCGAGCTCGTTTCGCTTCGAAGGCTTTCAGCCTCACCCTGCTTCATTCTACTACGTTAATAAATCATTAGCTCATCCATGAACATGATTTCTGCC
>NW_015546155.1:279851-282977 GCF_001515605.1 Sinocyclocheilus anshuiensis | reverse complement strand
GTCATCAAACTACGCCTTTGTCTCTTTGTTTATTTTGAATACGCGCCCTCTAGCGGCAAAAATTACATATTGTGCCTTAAATGAGTTATTTGTTCCCCAAGGCATTTGCTGTATTAGGCTACGTCCACACGAAGCCAGAGCTTTCCCTATCCGATCTTTTTTTTTCCCTCGTCTCAAGAAATATCTGCGTCCACATGAAACCACAAAACCAACACAAAACGATGTAGTATACTTGCCAGACCAGTATGTGGCGCTGTAATTCTGCCACAGAGATACACTAAAAACGGGGAAGAAGACTTGGACTATGCGCATAAACCTTGCGAGCGGTATACAAACGAACATGGAACAATACATTTATTAATCTGTGTTAATGTTAGTTAATAAAAAGACAATCGTTCAGTGTTTGTTCATGTTTTTGTTGCTGTTTCGTGACGTAGCGGTGTCTGACTAGGGGCGAGACGTGGGCTGATGACGTCATCGTTTCAGAAAATATACGGATTCGCTGTCCACACGAAAACGCAAGGGTGGCGTTTTCAGATTTATCCACTCTGGGACCCGGTTTCAAAAAATATCAGTTTCACTCTCCCAAAACGCCGGATCCGTGTGGACGAAACGCCTATACGATACAAAATTTATGCATATACAGCTAAACACGTCTCCGTGTGGACGGGGCCTTAGAAAGATCAAGAAAATCTGCGTAACTTTAAGTAGTATCAGCAAATTAGTAAGTTTAATAAGTTTAAAGGAATAGTTCACTCCTAAAAAATACCTCATGTTATTCCAAACTTTTATGGCTTTCTTCTCAAAAAGAAGAAGTTGTGAAGAAGCCATTCTTGCTCTTTTCCATGTATTTGTCATGAATGGGGACTTGGGCTGTCAAGCTCCAAAAAGTAGCATGAAAGCAGAAAGCAGTACGAAAGTATCATAAAAATACAGTATGACAAAAGCTTGTGATCTACTGTATATAACAGGTTTTCTGAAGCCATATGATAGCTACAGTATGTGAACGTTGTTAAGGGCCACACACACCAAACCGACATTAAAGAACTATGGTCGATGACCTCATGTCACCTGTGTCTGGGCCAAAATATTGCACTTAAGCATATTGCAAAAACTACAGTCAGCGGCCAACTAGCATATACAATCTGTGCCGATGTGAGAGGAAATAACTCTCCATACCAGCAGGTGGCAGTAGTCTACATTTGTCATTCAAAAAGTGAAACCAGAAGAGACAGGACTGCACATACAAATCTCTCTCACCACAGACGGATTCGATGAAAATCATCACAGATAAGATGAAGATGTAAAATGAGAAGAGCCTTCTGTATGTGCCCTCTTGACTTTATCATTTGTTTGCTTTCATCACTTCTGTCTTGCTCTGGTTCGCTAAACTGAACAGCAAACAACAACAGAGTAAAAACATCTGGCTTCACCACCAGTTCAACATGCTCAATTGGCTGAAAAAAAAAAGTTAATGGGGGTCCAACTAGTGCAGAACACAACGTCAGGCTTTGTGTGTCATGATTAGTTGGCGAAAACCTGTTCTTTTCACATTCCTAAGAAAAGTAGCCAATTTGTGAATGACTCATTTTATTGAGTCAGATCTTATCACTGAATCATTTGATCCATTTCACAAAACTGATTTGAATGATTCTTTCACGCTTATTCTCTAGAGATTTGCATCAAGAGGCCAGATGACAAGATTACCATTGAACAATGATGTAAATTTTGATCTATTCCTCACACAAAACTAGCCCATAACGTGAAATTTGTATATATTATATAAGTCACATGGATAATATTTTTATGGTGCTTTTCCATGCTTTTTGAAGCTTTAAAGTTCCAGTCCCCATTTACTGTAACTGTGTAGAAAAAAAAGAACAGCAAATATATTCTTCAAAATATATTTTGTGTTCAATAGAAAACAAAAGGTAAACGGGGTTTGGAATGACTAAAGTTGAGTAATGTGTTACAATGCTATAATCCTGACAAAGCCTTGATTCACACTCTAACTAAATAATTATATATATGATGGCTACATTTGTATAAGTGTTTGTGTAAGGACAGCTACAGGTAAAGCACAATAAGCCTGTGAAGCTACAGTAACATAAACATGTGCACTCTGACCAATGAGAGGACAGTTTTACTATCATGTGACTTGCATAAACATTTTAGTATGCTTTAAAATGTTGCCATGTGAAAGCAAATCGAACCAAGAAGAAAATTTAACAATTTAAAGGGGTAGTTCACCCAAAAATGAAAAGTTGTCATCATTTGCTCATTTTCATGTTGCTCGAAACCTGTATGAGTTTATTTCCTCTGCTGAAACAGTTGGTGGTAACCACTGAATTCCATAGAATTTTGTTTCCTTAATATGGAAGTCAATGGCTACTAGCAACTGTTTGGTTACCAACATTCTTCAAAATATCTTCTTTTGTGTTCAACAGCAAATAATCTACAGGTCTATAGGTTCATTTCTTAGTGCATCTATTATTTCTCTTGAAATTCTGACAGTAATGACACAAGATAATTTTTAAATATTTCAGTGTAATCATTTTAGGTCTCACTACCCAACTGCTTATGAAAAAAAGATGAAGCAAATCATTTAAACCTCACACAGCTAATTACCTAGGTGTCATAATGATGCAGAATGACTTGTACATTTCCTGCGTTGAGTGAGAGTGACGGAATGGGAAACAATGGAAAACAAATCATCTTTGGTTCTTTATCATGCAACCCCATCGCTCAGGTGAAGCGATAAAACCGTCACTCTCTCATTCTCCATAAAACTCCCTTCAGTGGGCTGGCCCAGGGCAGAATGACAGAACCGTGCTTTATCGCTGAAAACTCCTGAATAACAGTGTGCTAAGATCCGGGAATGAGAATAAATACGATTCTGTGGCAGACAATATTTTGATAGAAGAGTCTCTAATTAAAATACATTGAGTGGCCTTTTCATTAATACTTAAAGGTAAAGTGTGACATTTCTATGTCAGTTGCATCAACAAACATTATAAATAATATATTTTTTTAAAAGAAGTTCTGAATACTTTCACCCAGTGTTCGAACTATACCGTGGACTTTGGGGGAGCCCACTTGTTTGTTTTTTTATAACGGGGGGGGGGG